>NC_092193.1:1750000-2050000 GCF_043641665.1 Enoplosus armatus | reverse complement strand
ACTTTTGTTTAAGGAAAGGTTGAAGTGTACCTGTACTTTGTGTTGTTTATTTCTTCTTCTATATTCTGATTTCATACAGTAGCACTGTCCTATACAATAACCACAATACCCTAATATGATATACTCTGATATACTCAAACCCCTTCACATAACATGACTTGTATATTTTAACTTCCTATAGTAGCATAATATTCTTGTAATATTACAATAGGGACTGATTTTCTATACCAATAATACTTTAATGGGGCCTTATAGTAAGTGTACTCCCATCATAGTATAGTGCACCATAATGTGACGATATTTTGGAGATAAGTGTTTGAAAAAGTCATTGATAATGTGAATGTAGGGAGCATTCTGATTGGCTCACACGCTGCCATGTGACTGTGACATCATATGTCTTCACCCTCTGTCACACATGTTTCCGCTCTACTGACAGCTGTCGATTAAAGCCAAACATGCCTTCAAAGGAAAACGTTAATAGTAGTAATATTAATAATGATGATAATGAATTCACTGACAGCACGCAAACGTAATCTACATCATGATATCAGAAAAAAACATCATTGTGAAATCAGTGCGAGATCAGTACGTCCACGTGAAGCTCCACAGGGACTTGTTGAAGTGTTTGCAGCAGTGGTCTCCCTCTGAGCGGTGTTATAAGATCACCACGGCAACGGGGGACTGTAGTATTGTGTCCCGTCTGTCTGGCTGCTGATTGGCTCTCATAAATCCACAAACAGCAACCTGATGAGAAGTTATGACGGTGACTCATCCATTACCGCCGCCGTCGGCTGCTCAAGGTGTGTGTGTGTGTGTGTGTGTGTGTGTGTGTGTGTGTCGGAGAGGAGAGAAGAGACAAAGCAGTGATAGCTCGCTCGCCCTCCCTCTCTCTGCGTCACATACACTGTCTGAAACATGTCGTACTCTTTTCTGTCGTTGACGTTATAGGGGTCATAACAGCGAGGTAGACTGTGTGTGTGTGTGTGTGTGTGAGAGACCCTGCAGGTCTCAAAAGGTCCCCTCTTTGTCTGTGTTTGCGCCCCCCCCCCCCCCCCCCCCCCTCTCTCCTGCAGAGATGTCAAATATTTAAAAAAAACAAAAACACTGTCTGTGGAGGCTCCAGTGAGTCATGTGATCAACAGGATCACTTTCATACGACGCAGCGTCAGTCTTAATTAGCCCATCGGCCTGCGTGTGATGCAGACAGACGCTGGTTAACTCACAGAGAGGAGCTGAAGCGGGACAATGGGAGGCTGCAGCTGCTGCTCAATGCACATGCAACTGAGGGTGTGTGTGTGTGTGTGTGTGTAGAGGAAGGTGGGGAATGGGTGCAGCTGCAGGTTGAGTCACCACTGCTGCTACTACTGTCACTACTGCTGGAAAAATATATTTTTACACAACTGGGTCTGTTTTTGGTCCTGAAATTCTCATAAGAAAAGTTTATTGAGTTGAGTTTATTGTTAGTATGAATTGGGGACATTTGAGGCTTACCTTGGTTTGGTAAAAGGGGAACTGTGGGGGGGGGACTACTACGCATGTGAAAAAAGCCTCTTGTAGCTTCGGAGGTAGCTGCACAAAATAACTCTCTCGGGTGATGTCACTTGAGTCAGCCTCGGTCGGGGCTGAAGACTGAAGTTTGAAAATGAAAAACATCTGAAAGAGGTGGAGTTAGAAAGAAGTGAGCTCACCAGACTTCAGTCGCAGCTCCTCGTCTCTGCTGCAGGCTGGAGGCTCAAGGCTACGTTAGCCGCTAGTAGCATGACACACCAAAAGTCTCCCAAAAGGAAGTGAGGCCTGCGAGCGAGTTCAGGCGGTCAGTTCGGTCAGCAGTGACTCTTTTCCGCCGTCACTTGCTGCTGCTGCTGCTGATCTTCACCCAGCATCCACCTGTAGGCTCTGAGTTTATACTCCCTGCTTGGCGACAAGCGAGGTGAGAGCAAATACCAATGCTTTACGTATTCTACGTTCATATTATAATCCACTGAGTTGGCTGAGCTACTTTTACTGCTACTAGTGCTACCACTGCTGCATTTCCCACGTGTTAAAATGTATTTGTGGATGCCCAACATCCAACATTTGGTCATCTGCAAACAGGCAACCATCACTAAGATTGCTGCATTAGTGTACAGGTGTTTCCTCAGTTTAATGCTAATGCTCATGAGTACCATCATTATGAAGTGAATGCTTAATACTTTCATAGTTGGACGTGCTGTTGCAGGAGGCAGCTCCTGTTTGTATTGAATGAGTCGGGCTGTGAAATGGGGAAGTGAGTTTCTTGGCAAGCAGCCACAGTTAGCAGCCAATTGTTTTATGTTGTTTGACAGAGCAGCTCACAGCAGCGTGAAGGTATTAATGTTAAGTGTTGGCGGAGCGTTTATGCTCTAGAAAGAGTCCACGAGCTGCAGGGAAACCAGGAGACGTTTCTGTATCACACGTGTAGCTTTTAAACTTGATAAGACTTTCAGACTCTGCATGTGGCCAAACTGCCTCTGTTTGACAGCCGTCCAGTGTCCGTCATTGCAGCATACTGGGCCGACTGGAATGAGGAAGTTTCCATTTCATTTCAAAGGAAGCATGACACTGTATTAAATTACTGTAAACTCTAAAAGTTTATTTTGGTGCTGTTTATGCTGAAGTGGAGCAGAGGGTTTACAGGGAGGATGGAGGCGGCGTGACCATCATCAGGAATTTTCATTTCCCAACAACATGGTCGCCTGCTGCCTCACAGTTTATATCTGACTGTCTTTTTATAGATGTTATAATGAGTAGCACAGAGTCATAGGACGTCCCACTGAGGACGCTGGGGTCGTGTCCTCAGCGTCCTCAGTGTTTTGTCTGGGACGTTGGAGGTTTTAGATGACTACAGTTGAAAATTACACAAAGGTCGAGTCAACATCTTTAAATATGACTACCTTTTCCACAATTGTTATGCATTTCATAGAGGATAGTTTCCAATGAAGACTGTTTATAGAGAGTTTTGCTATCCCATATATATCTTGCTTATGTGTCATCCTGAATGACGAGGACATTGTCTCTGGAAAGACTGATTGTAAAAATGCTGTAATATATATATAGATGTCTTATTCACCTCCATTGTATTGGCGTGGTGGCAGAACATTTTGCAGTAGAGATCTCAAAACTCCTCTGCAAATAATACCAGAACCAGTAGGAATTAACAGTTGGCAACATAGATAACATCCTCCATCACCTCATAAATGTACTTTTATATCGTTTTATTTCCATTTTCTGGAGTGTTTTTGGATAATCCTTTGAATCAAGAAACTCAGCCGACTAATATTTTCTAGTATTTGTACGTAACATTTGGCTTCTTTCAGCTCTTAGTTTTGGTTTTAAGACACTCTGGATGGTTCAGTCTCCACAGTCTCATCAACCTCATTTCCAGCAGCAGATAAACCCTCTGAACGCCACCTGCCCAGCACCAAACAGCAGCCAGACACAGTCAAAGAGCAGCTGGTGAAGAAAGTGGAACATTTAGCAGCTGAAGAGTCAGATATTTTTCTCAGGAGTTGGTGGAGACCAAAGCCAGAGCTAAAAGGAGAGTGACTATTGGACCTGCATTCATCAGGTGAATACAAACATGAGTCCAATGGGATGATGACGGTGCTGTGTCTGCTAGATGTGTGAATAGGCAACTTTTTGCCAACATTAAAATCTTATAGTCTGTGGTGGCCCCCTAGTGGCCAAAAATAGATGTATGCACATCCATAAATGTCAGTTTATGTTTTCAAGCATCAACAGGAAGCTGGGGATACAGTTGTGTCTCCAACAAAATAAATCTGAGAGTGCACCTTTAATTAATTAAAGAAAGAAGCACAAACAGACATTTTATCTGGAAAATATCCGAAGAAGAGCAAGAAGCTGACGAAAGCTCAACATAAACACTAACATGATCGTACGAATGCTAAACTCATGTCTTGGTTTGATGCGTCTTGCAATCAGTGTTTCTGCAGCAAAAGTGCAAGAAAAGTGGAAGTGGGGGCCGGCCCCTCCTTGTGTCCCTGCCTGCTCCAGTCCTGCCGGAGGTTTGACGGCGGTGCGGCGTGTCCTCGTCCTCGGCAGCTCTTTCACCATGAGCGCCATCTGTCACATCGCGCCTCGTCTTCCAGGAAATTACAGCTCAAACCGAAAGCGACAATGTTATCTGATATGTACCCCGGCGGGGCGGGAATGAACTCAGCAATCTCAGCTCACTCTCTGCTGAATCCCAAAATCCACTCACTCACTCGTCGTCCTTGTGGATTTGAAAATCGTTTGGCGATCGCAGATAAAGGGACAATCCGGCCATATTTCTTCCACCAACCTGTCCTCTTATCTGCGTGATAGCATTTTGATAGTTATGAGATTTTAATAACCAAACAATTTCATTTCAGACTGAGACAGAAAACTGGCCCCTCTTACTGCAAAGTAATTGCTTTGAAAGAGGAACAGATTGTAGAGTATTGTTTCAGCTATATTAACACCTGTGCTTACAAGACAGAGATATCGCTTGTGGTTTTGTTAAATAATAACTCGTGGCTTTGAGTGAGTTTTTCCCCTCCGGCCTCAGACTCGTTGACCTGAATGTACACAGCGGGCACAAAGCAGTAAATACGTGACATTCCTGGTTCATTATTTCACAAGTTTTGAGTTCAGTGGAAGCGTTTCTGACATTGTGTGACATGAGTCAATTATTAACTGCTGGAATGTCCTGATGCAAACATGCAGCGTGAATTATAGATCAGAGTGAACCTCAATAAAAGCTCACAGTCATATTTGCTCGCTGCTGAACAGCAGTGGACAGTAGCCATCTTGTTTCAGCCCACCAGCACGAGCCTGTAACACCAGAGGATCACAGTGCTGCTGCTGAACACGGATTACTCTTAATGATCAGGTGATGATTTGATTGGAAGTAACAATATTGGAGCAGACTGTTGCTTCTAGCATCAATTTTATGTGGTTAATCATGTTATGGACGCAACTTACTAATCGTTATTCTGTCTGTCCATCATCATTTCACATTGTAATTGTACAAATTTAGATTATAACATTTTATATTAAAATGGTGAGCCAAAGGAAAAGAAACACAAAGATATAAGTAACACTGCAAAGGGAAGGTTCAATACTCTGCATGCCTCTCTATAAAAGACAGCAGATTGAAACATTACCATGTTCAGCCTGTTTAAAAAACTGGACAAATAACATCATTGCATTCAGCAGTCACCATGAACACGTTTGAGCATCGGCATCTCCCACCTTCCTCTCTGTCTGTACGTTTCTCTGTAAATGTGTGAGGACGGCCGAGTCTCGGGAAACAGCACCGGCGCTGCTCTTTACGTGAATCTTAAACATTCCAGATACAGAGTCTGAAAATAATGAGAGGGTACAACAGAGTTTAGACTCGTAGGTGCTCGGCCTCCTCGCGCTTGTGTTGCAGTCCCAGTTCTGTCAGCTCCCATCAACCAGAGAGGAACTGACGACGAGAAGAAAATTACGAGAATATCTCTCACCGGGTATTTTTTTTCCTCAAGTGCGAGACGTGATCAAGGGCTTGTCTCAAACACTCAGATGTGTGTGTGTGTGTGTGTGTGTGTGTGCGACATCAGACTGTGAGGAGGTGGATATGTGTGTTTGATTTTAGGGGTCTGATTTTACAAAGCTGTACGTCACTTTGGAGAAATCTTGGTGCTGTATAATTCAATATTTCACTACCTATTAATGAATTTAATTAATTCTAACCCTTAATATTTGCATTATAATTTTATTTTTTGTTGATTTGAAAAAAGAAAATAAATTACTAACGATAATTTACTTGATAATCTTAATTTTCAATTATTTAAAAATGCATTAAAAACAAATATTGTCATTATTATTTAATAGACTTAAAGTAATATTTTTCTAATTTCTCATATTCTAATGTTTTATTAATACATTAAATTATATAAAATATTGCTAATGTATATATTAATAATTGATTGTCCCTTAGGTCTTAAAAGCAGAATTATAATTCATTCTATATTTCTTAATATGATTTCTCATTGAAATACATTTAACATTTGTTGTAATTCAGTCACATACGATGGCATTCATTCAATTTAATAAAAGCAACTTTTAATTTATGTGTTAATTCGATTTGATCGATTGTGCGTCGGGCTGAAACGTAAACCCATAACAAGCTTGCCGCTGTTTAAATGGCTGGATACGTCATTTTCTACTTGCTCAGCTAGAACACAGTTGATACCAGAAAACCCAATTAGAGGCCGTCTAGACTGTGTGCGCCCCGTGTCCTCGGCCAGCCCGGCCTGCCTGCGTGGTGCTGGGTGATGTGTGTCTTGGCTCTCACCCCCCTGTGGCTCTTTTTCGGGGTTAGCTGGAGTTTAGAGCCGACTTTGTCCCGTCTCCTCGTCTGGCCTGCCACCCAGTGTCTCTCTCTCTCTCTGTCTGTCTCTCTCGCTCTCTCTCTGCCTCACTGTTGTGGCTGGGGACAGCGGACGCCCGCCACGTCCAATTTCGCTCCACCGGCGTTTGGCCGCGAGCTGCCGCCGCGCTGGTGACAGGGGTCATTTAGATGCGACGCTGAGAGGGCCAGTTTAGCTAAGCCAGCCAGTCAGACAGACACACAGACAGACGAATGGAGGAAAACAAGGCCGGGGTGGATGTCTGAGTCTGCAGCTGATATGTTTGTAAGAAACAGATGCAGTTGTGTTGTTAGATCGCAGCCTGAAGCCACTTTTTAGTGCTGCGTCTGTGTATTTCAGTCCTCTCTCTGGTGCCATTTTGAGGTCACAACCACAATTTCCTTTCTTCAGTTTGAGCTCTGGTAGGAAATAGTCGGGATATTCACATGCAGCTCATTTATTAGACACTTCTGGTGACCTGACAGCCCTCCAGGACAGACATTTTGGCAGCAGAGGAAGTTCTTCTCTTGTGTAAGAGCAAAGTAAGTAAGTTCGAAAGAGAGGAAACAATAACAGAGTGATATTTGCTGACAGTTTTAAAGATGTGGATGCTCTTTTTGTTGTTGAATTAAGGCTTAAACAAAATAAGGCTGCTGACATTGGACAGGCCTTATCGACCCTTTATGACGAATTCAATCTAGAAATGTGGACTTGGAGGAAGGCAGAGCGCGGACTGGCACATTAGTGGACAGAAGACACAAATTAATTCATGAAAATATCATGAATATCAAATAATGAGGGGAATAACTTTGAAATACCACAATATTCTACATTTATAGAAGAGCTCCAGTTGCTCTTTTGATTATGTAAAAGAAGATAAAGGAAATGTAATAAATGGACAAAACCGTGAGCTGCTCTAACAGCGTCCACTCTTCTGGCTTCAGTCTTTCCTCCAGATGTTGAACCTGCTGCAGAGAGGTCCAGCTGTGATCAGGGTCAGGGCTCTGTGCAGGAGAGTTTCATCCTCACCTGGCAAGATAAATGTATGGATTACAGCTTTAACAGCAGAGCTAAAGGACTGATATTCTGAGAGAGGGAAGGGAAAAATGCAGAGTGAGTGTGACATGTTTGGTGTGCGTGGGCAGCAGCAGCAGTTGATAAGAGCTGGGGGGGTTTTTTAAACAATAATCTTACGCTTGTGAACTCGCTGCTTCCTTTAAACATCTGAGGGAATCTTTTTTTTTTCTCCCTTCATGCGTCAGATTTATGGAAAGATATTAAAGATGATTCCAGTGAAGGTGCTCTATGTTTTCCTGTGCACTAGGATCTAGCTGGTAAAGCGGATCATAAACATCACAGAGAAGTCCCCAGAAAGCAGTCGGGAGTTATTACCTCCGTCTCTGGGCTCCGAGGCAGGAGGGGTAGAGCGTCAAAGGGATGTTTATAACATCGTGACATATGGAAGGCAGTTTCGCTGACAGTTTATCATTTCATCAGGTAACACACCAGAGCCTCGCTGAGAAGACGATCAGCCTCAATGCTGTATTTGATCATGTGAGCAGCCATGTTGGATTTGGTTGCTTTATGGCACAAAACAGGAACCTTTCTTAGTTTCATTTCTTTTTCAGTAAGATTAATATTAAGATCTTGGCACTAGATGTTAAAGGTCTGAAGGTCACCAAAGCGATCACTGGGAAACTATGATTATCTGTGTTTTCAAATTATTATCAGATATGTATTGGATTATCAATCTCAGGCACGTTTCTGATCTCTGGAACATGAATCCCATTCTGTGCTGGAATAAGTGGAAAACAGCTGCTTTCTGAAAGGTGAGACGCTAATGTAAAATCAGATGGTAGTCGTGTTAAATCTGTAGCACATTTTGCGGTTAATGAGCTAAAACATGCAAAACAGCTGATCAGTCATTTAAAACCCATTTCCCATCAGAATTTCTCGATCCATTCCCAGAACTTTCTCAGAAATGTCACTCGGCTCTGATCCGTTCTGAGAAACAACGCTCGCCAGCGCAGCCCTGCAGAGATATTGATTGATGTTGGACCGTGTCTGGCTCCGGGTGAAAGCCGGGGGCCTCGGGGATCCGTGCAGACAGATGGAAAGGAGGATGGTGTGGGACACTGGGATGGCAGAGCTGCTAGTGGTGGGCTTAAAGCTGCAGTGCTATTGATTGACACAAGAGATAGAGCCCGCCGAAGCCGAGCTGATAGCAAGACAAAGACAAAAGAAATATTCCGCTCTGAAACAATCCCCGGGTGGTTTTGGTAGCCAAATGGAGCCTCTAGCCCAATGTGACGTGTGCAGATTACATCTACCACTATAATACTTTTAGGACTCTCAGAGTCTTAGACATATCCCCACTCCCATATCTTACCCTATCACTGAAAAATGATCCACCTCTCAGTCTGGCTTCCCATTTTCTCATTTCTTATAACGCTTTGGTCATTTGAAGGTTGCAGTGATATTGGTAAGTTACTCCTCACTGTTGTTCTTTGTGCTGTTAGTAATTGAGGAACTGAAGCGTTGCCTTCGCCACAGAAGAAACAGCAGAGGAGCTTTCAGATACTAAATGTTCATCAGGGCAAATGTTTGGCCAGGAGCTTATAATGACATCAAATAAAGCACACCTGTGCTTTGTCATGCAAGTACTCATGGGAAATGTAGTTCACAATTGTACTGTGGCTACTCTGCTACGTATCATGTGACAAAAACCGAGGACAAGTCAGCGCAGGCAATCATGAAATCTAAAGACTGTAGAAGAGAAGTAATAAAAGGGAAGGAAATATTATACTGTTGCATTTGCTGTAAGCTGTTCTGGGTAACAGTGTCAGATAAATGTAAGATGTAAATGTGATTACCCCTTTTGGGAACGCAGACTGAACACAAACACTACAAATCTCAAACCAATCAGGAGCTATTCTGACATCAATTAACTCAAACCTACAGAGCCCAGAGCTGCTTTCATGCACCCTGACCAAGTCTTTCCCTTCTTGTTGAGCATCTTTATTGTGTCTGTGAAGGTTCATCTCAGTCATTCAAGTGGCACAATGTCTGGAGTAGTTTCATTTTTTATTGTTCAATTATGTGTAAAGATTCAGCCACATTTACATGAACTATATTTTCAGAAAGGTGTAAAATAGATTAGCTTTTTATTAGCTTTTTTAAAAATGTATCTGCATTCAAATCATCGTCACACGACAGCCGATGGGTTCTGAGATTGCTAATTGGACTGTAAACACTGACCGGCGCATTGAAGGCCCGAAACATTGGCCGTTGCCCCCAGAGTCAGAGGATAGCTGATGGGTTCAGAGACTGGTACAGCAGCACACACAGTATTGATTTAATCATTTCACATGTCAAAGATATACATGAGATATTTCAAGTCAAATGTCTGGAAGTCATATGCCAGTGTGAAATGTTGTTTCACATAATACAATAACAATAAATGAATATATTTTCTATGTATTCTGCATTGTGTGATAACAAACAATCCTGTGTCAGCTTGCTTTAGAATCTCTGACAGATAGTTACTGATAAACCCATTATAACTGTGCTGTTGCTTCACATCTCTGTCTGTTGCTCTGTAAAACCACTCTACAGCCGTCCCTTGTCTCTCTACTGACACTGAACACCTTGTTCAGGATTTTGTGGTATTCTATTGTTCTCTGACAGAAAAGGGAAGGTATTCAAATAATGCAAAGAACAAAGCTGCTGTATATTATCAATATGCAAACACAGCTGAGAACACAAGGCCGTAGTCCACAGTTTGACCATGTTTAATAATGCTTATTTCAAATCAGTTTTTTAATATTGTGCATTGTTTGAATTAGTGTGAAAGCCTGCATAACATATGGTTATCAGTTAATTGTGGGCCATAAAATGACAGTATCTGCATGCAGTTATTTATGAGGGGTGTTGTGTGTGTGTGTGTGTGATACCCAGTTTGCCTGATGACCACACCACAGGTACATCAGGTTGTTTCCACAGGTTGCCAGGCCAAAGGTGAACTTAATCCAAGTACGTGGCCGGTGATTTACCTCTGCTTTATCCCCAGTCTTGAGTGAAAGCTTGCCAGGCGGGTGGGCCTTCTCATTCAAATTCAGCAGCGCCTGCGAGGAAAGATGCAGAGATGAGATCACGATTCCTTTGAAAGTACACAAACCGAGCACTTGACAGCACTTGAAGTCTCCTGTCTTAGTGGCGCGTATCTGAGGCTGGGTGGCGGCGGTGGTGTGTTGGGAGGAAGGATTATTGGCAGGAGCCTGTGATGGAGTGGAAGATAGAGTCGGCTGTCACAACAGTTTGGGAAGAGTCCCTTTGAAATGACAGAGAGGACTAATACATCCATCCTGCGCCGTCTCCGACTTCGCTCAGGGTCCATTTTGATTTGTGGTTTATGATGTGCACTTTATTGCAGCTTATCTTACATGTACAGTGTGCACTCCTGCTCAAAATGGCTGCCGTGTGGACTGATCAGAGAGGATGGCAGACGCTGCTGTAAGGCCCTCAGCAAAGGACCATCATGCAACAGCTTTCAAGATGGAAAATAAACTTGCGACAGCATGAACGTGTCAGAGTATAAACTAAAGGAAGTGAAAGTCGGAATCTGAGATTTCTCAGTAGCGTGTATCATCCAGCTCAGCTAAGAATGAAAAACATACTTGAGATTAAGATGAACGGAGTCACTGAGGCGTGGAAACCAAGTCTGACTCGATAATTAGAAACCACGTTTCCTTCTGACAAACTGAGGAGAAAATTGACTTCACATTAAACTGAAGTTTTTATGGAGATGAATTAGTGTAGTCGGTGCAGACACTAGTTTACATCCTCATTCCCGTGTAGCTGGTCTATTACTCTGTGACATTATACCCAAACACTGCAGCTAGTTTGGAAGATGTTTTCTTTTTGCACACCTGATTTATTACAGTCTGAATGCAACTGACCCAACGAGCTTCCTGACAGCATCGATCAGTATTTAAGCCTGTGGCCTACTAACCATGGGTATTTTTACTCATTCACATCACGTGGGTGGGATGTATAACTGTTAATTAATAATAGTAGTCAAGATTAATAAACAACATACGTGGTCGACACGGCTCTTTATCCTTTAAATGTAGGTTTAATTACGTTGAATGATGGCTAACGTAGGCCATCAAGTTTTGTTTGGAAACTAATTGGTAATTGTGCGCTGATGAGGACCCTGTGACAGAGCTGTGCATTTATCAGAAAATAACACACCTTCCTGCCAATTAGAAGTGAATATATTGTTCACTAAGGAACAGGTGGCTATAGCTGGTTCAGTAACTTTCAGTTAGCTAACAAACAGTTCAGTTCAGTTCACTAACAACAAACTGCAAATATGAAAACACAAAATCAAGCAATAGTGAAATGATCAAACTGCACAGATACAGATATTAATCTACACTTCCTATCTGTTGAGAACTGTGTGCTTCAAACAATCTGCCATTCGTGCTCGTCATTACCCGAGAATGAAGACCTCCAATATGGCTGCCAGAGGCTGAAAGCCCTCCAACATTTCACATTAACAAAGACAATACAGACCAGCTGATCCATGACACACACTGTGTTCTTGTAAGACTGACACAATACTGGTCATTGTGTGGGCGTAGACTGTTTTCTGTAAAACTGAGTGAGCAGACAGTGTGCTCTGGTGGGAAGTGAGAGCGGTTTGAACTGCAGTGACTAAGACGCTTGATCAGACAATGCTGTCATAAAACCTGTAAGTGGTCTGGATTTACAGAAAGTGTGTAGAAATATCCAAAAGTGACCAGAAACACATGAATATCTTTATTCAAACCTTAGTGTCATTCAGATATTATGGGATTATGTACACATATACCTTCAAGTAGTGTAAGAACATTCAAATCCAGACTTGAGTTTACACCTGAAGCCAGTGTTTGTAATGCAGGATACGAAACATAATGCTGTAGTATGTGAGCAAATAGGCTACAGGCAGTGCTTTTTTGTACCATAAATCATGCAAAACAACCGAAAGCTGAAACGTTCACAAAGTTTATCAGAGGTTGTGAGTGGTGGCTGTCTCACAAGACCTCTGCAAAGATGTGATCGCGCACTTTTCTGTACATACATTATCGACGTAATTAAAACACGCTGAATAATCAGGCTGCTCTCAAATACCATTTCATTATTATGGAGGAAAAAAATGACGTGGTTTTCATTATCAATGACTGAACAAAAGGCTAAATTATCGTACAAGTACAATAATTACCGTGTTGTCTGTGTGTCTAATGCTATAGGAGCACACACTCACGTATTTGTTCTTCTATGAATGCATTTCCATTGCTGTTTTTTTAAAGTGTAGTCCTTCACTCAGCCGAAAAGGACTGTAGAAATGAATAATTTATGGATAAAACACATAGTCGTTGATATGCTGCAGCCACACTAGCCACTAAACTGCATGTGCAGACTGCTACTCATTATTCTGTGGTATTTTCTATTTCCATACTCGACACATTATAGTCAGGATGGAAAGGACGGCTTTTTGTGTTCTTGTCTCCCCTACAACATGACTGATTGCTAAACTTATTGCATAAATTATGGCACATTTATCTGCCCATGTACACGCATACAAAGTGGACCCTCTTCTAAACGGTGAGCATGAAACAAGGACTTGTATTTCCAAACTGATGTAAAATGTTTGCAGCTCTCTGAAGCAGCATCACTTAATAACTCTCGGGATTAACACTTCAGCTTGTGTTTGGTTCCCCTTTGAAACCAAGAGACAATATTAATAAATTGGTATTATAAATAAATTGCTCTGGCAGATTCACTGGTATGAAAACACCGGGGTGTTTTGGCTACACTTTGCAGCTCTCCTAATTGAGAGGATTCAGAGCCCCTTTGACAGATTGAGTGGACTGCAGTGCATCGCATGATTTAGTAGATGGAGGGGCAAGTTGCCAGACTGAAAACATTCGGAGGGTTGGCAGCATCCAGAGCTGCACTCAGAGGAAAAGGCAGTGCTTCAGTTATCGCTGTCTACATATTTGGTTCAATAGTCACTGATATGTAGTTTATGTTGTATAGCAGGTGTTGAATTGCTGATTTCTAGGGGCTGATATGGTTCATGTTGAGGTCAGTTGTACATTGTTAACATATTGTTTTTCTGCAGACTTAATTCTTTGGTTTCTCTTGAAAAGGACATTTTTAAAGCTGCACTATGCAGCAATATGTTTATATTTTACAAAGGCTCAAATGACCACGGTGTTGCTTGTAGTGATAAACCTACAGAGAATCATGACCTGACTCTGCAGTCCCCCTCAGAAGCTTTTTAACGTCTTCCAGCTCATAACTAATGTGTTTATATGTGAAATAAGCACATTTTTTAGTTCCAGTTGTTACCAGCGAGTCCAGGAGCATGATCACATTTACAAATCTACAGAGAACCTGAAGCTTGGTTTCCATTTACCTCCATTCATGCTAAACATGAGGTGCAATAATCCTGCGGAGCACCTGGTCAGGATGCTAAAGCTACAGTCTGATTTAAAAGGTGTTGATCATTCAGACACGAGCAGTTCCTCTCCTGTCGATTCACCTCCGGACACAGTGAAACTGAAGAATCTCATCAGACTCTTTGTCACCCTGACAGGCCGAGCAACCAACCAGAACAAATGTCGTCTCGTTGTAAGGCTGTCACATCCATTTGTCTGCATGGTCTGTGTGTGTGTGTGTGTGTGTGTGTGTGTGTGTGTGTGTGTGAAAGGCTGGGCAGTGTCAAACCCACGAGGACCTGTTTTCGACTTCATCTCCCTCTGGTCGCCTCTTGTAGCGTATAGAACCACTTCATTGTCAGACTGTTAGATTGTTCGGCTCGTGGTCTTCGCCAGATTCATCATAAAAACACAATATAAGGAACATCTAAATAGGGTAGTTATGAACGTCCGGTTCTGCTTTGTTTAATCAGGAAGTGATGACTCGTGTAAACTTTTGACCTTGATATCAGCAGAAATGCCATTGAGCTCTGGCCACACTGCATTTAAACCTTTGGTGTGATACTGCCTGGCTCAACCCAGCTATAGCACTGAACCCTCACTCTTTGTTGGCCTTCTCTACACTGCAGGCACGTCTGTTCCTTTAGTTCAGACCTCTGTTTCCATGATTATCAGGGCTTGCACAGAGGCGACATGACTAATCCCAACAGCCTACGAAGCATAACAGAAAATCTGAAGTATCTGAGTGTTCCTTCATACGGGAGGAACCTTTGTGGCTGACATGAATACACAAATACACAAATTCCACATTTTCAACTCTTCATTCTTAGTGCATTTTATGAAACAGCTGATGACTGAATGAGTGAAAAACATTATATTACAGTCTGCGTGGTGGTGTGACGAAGTATCAAGCATTCAACAAACAAATACAAAAATAAAGCGGTGTCTTCCTGTTGCTCATATACTTAGAGTTGTAGCTCTGCGTGTTCTTGTGAAGTAATTAAGATCAACATTTAGCCGTGACGTCTTCATGTGGGGCAGGACACGTCTGAGCGTCCCTCTCAGGTCCAGGTCAAACTAGTTTTAAGACATTTGAAAAACGGTGACATAAACTTGTTGTTGTGGTGCGGCTGGACTGTGCGATGACTTGCACAGCGAAAAGCTATCAGCCGTCTCTGCTCAGGGCTTCACCTGCTGCTTCACCTGCTTCACCCTCTCCAACCAAAACTCATCCAGAGTCCTTTGAAGAAAAAGCAACAATAAACCGAGCGGTTTGTATCGTTTAGCTGGGATGTTGCAGCAGGTAACAAAGGCATTGTTCAGCGGTTGCTAGGCTATTTGTTGCTGATTGGTTCCTAAAGTGCTCCAGTTGACTATGTGGTTACCAGGTGGTTGCTAGGGTCCTCGGAGCTGTTGCTAGGTTATTACTATGCTCTGATTTTGCCTTGCTGAAATAGCTAACATAGTACGGTTTACTACAAACTCTCAAAATACAAGATTATGTTACAAAGCCTCCTGTGAACCAAGATTGATCATCTTAAAAAACACCAATCCTCTTCTGTTCACTACCCAAACAATATCATGTATTCATGTTAGACATCTATGATGCATTTCAGCCATTTGTTTTTCCTCGTGGAGACTCCTACTTGAAATAATTATATCTAATGATGGTGTTTTCAGAAGGAAATGTTCTGTTTCATGTGGACATGCTCCACTTTCTATTCCCAGAAACCCGTGATTTCCCAGAGGATCTGAGTCCTCTGAGGACTCTGCCGTTATTTTTGGGGAAACAATTTGGGAACATACACATACGTTTCATTTTCATAAAGAGGTAAATAAATGCTTAAGTGCTTTTTTTTATCAGCTCCTGTTCTGCTTTGATAATTAAGAGGCAAGTAACTAAAATATTTCTCTTCCCATTCTTTGCATCAAGTAGAACTACCTGCAGTATGCATCAGGAGGACATGCGGACATTTATTGCTGTCCTATCTTAAACCTCATGCAGACACAGCCAGCGCTCATTTCAGTGACTTGTTATTTAGAGTTGTTTCAGCGTTACTTTCGAAGGATGTGAAGGTTTCTGCCTTCGAAACCAAAGCTGTCATATCAAGGTTCATCAAGTTCATGACAACCCGAACAGGAAAGAAATACAAGAGTTATGGAAATCCACTGGCCGGCGTCCAGAGTAAACAGTGGAAATCACATGAACCAAACAACGAGGCAAGAAAGCAAACTGAGACAACGGCTCAGCGGCGTCTCCTTCAAATTAAACTCATTTTGTTTAAAGCTTTAAGTTTGTATGTGAGGAAACAATGAGGCTGACAGCCAACATCCACAAACACAATGGATGGTTACAGTTTCTCTCCATTATTTCCAGTTTGACATTTAATGCCAGTGGGCTTGACCTTTTCTCTGCTGGTCATTAGGCATTGTTATTGTCATTAAACCTGTCAGTCATCTTTTAGGTTAGAAAGGCACACCTCTGTATCTTATACAGATCACCGTTATATATACACATATATATATATATATATAGTGTGTGTATAGATATGTATTTATGTATTTGATGACGTCATTTTACAGATTTTTAAAAATGATTACTGTGAATTCATTATCGACAATGTGCTTTTCAATAATATGTAATAAGATGTTGATGTGCTTTCCTAATTATCAGATATTTCTCCAGACGGTCTTTTGCTGAACACCCCAGGTGTTTGGAGCACGTCCTCCCGAGAAGGACGTCAGAGCGAGCTGTTTTGTCTTTTTTATAAAGCGTGACCACAATCGTTCCCTTTAAGTGTTTGTTATTGTCACCATGACGACGAAGCTCCCCTAACCTTAGTGATGTAGTCATCTTAAACCCAAACCCAGATGTTTCCCTAACCTTAACAAAGCACTTATTTGGACCCATACCACGTTGAGCTCTTTCCCTAAACTTATGCAAGTCACTTTTGTACTTTTGTCGTCAGATCATGAAACTGATTTATTTTTGTAATTTATTTTGGAGGGCACCGATAAATGATTTCATCCAGCTTCAGATGACAAAATGCTTCCATGTGTTTTAGTTTTGAGGGAAATGTCTCTGATAGTTTAATACAGACATTGGAACTCACTCCAAAATCAAAATGACATATTTTTCCTCTCGCCCGCAGTGCTATTTATCCATCTAGATTGTTTTGGTGTGAGCTCGGCCATAGATACATCTGCCTCCTCTCGAATATGATGGAAGTAGATGGCACACCTGGTTACTCAAGATAGATACTCAGACCTTGCTGTGAGCAGTTTCATGTATTTTCTTTGCACTGCACCCGCCAACAGAAGGAAGCGTGCGTCTATTCATGGTCAAGAGGCTCGTGCCCGTGACAACACAGGATGTAAACATTAACGGCGTCCTGCTCTGAGATCAGCTAACCGACACTGCTAGCTCACCTAGCACCACTGAGCTAGCTAAGCTTACGTCATAGCATTCCCTTGTCTCTTTAATTTGCCTTTGAGTAACTTCAGAGTGACATTGGAGAAATATAACAATAGGATAAATTAAAACACTGGGTTAGGGTTAGACAAAAACAAAACATTGACAAAACATTTATATGCACATTCTTTTCCTGCTTGTTTCAACAGTTGATTGAAGCAACATCACACTTGCCTTGAGAGAAAGTTTTAAACCCAAGAAGTTTCACCGCTACATCAAAAGCGTCAGGTCTTATACAGATTCCCCTGCAGTTCAGTGTGACTTCTCTTTGGAAAACTCCTGATGAGAATTTAAATTTAACTTCTGTCAGTTTGAGCAAGGCGTGGACACTGAAAGTGAAGTAATGTGTGGGAAAGAAAAGGCAAAAAGAAAGGAAGACTAACTAACAAAGCCTTTAATATAAAGGGAAAGTGTAAAAAGGAAAATTTCTCTACCCTCTCACCCGGCCTTGTTTTCTTCTTTCAAGATCTTTTTTCTTTCATGGTCACATTAAATACACAGAAGTGTTTTATTGCCACTTTGATCTCTACCAGTGGTTTCTGTAATGCTGCTGATAGACAAAACTATCCTCATTGTGCTGCTGGATTTCGAAGGGCATCAGCTAAAAGCCTTAAATGCAGAAGGTGGTGCAGATTTGTCGAGGCCACGGCGTGACATTTACCAGGTGACGTGGAAGCAGGGTCTGCTGATGGGGCTGACGGCTTAAAACCACTTCAGAGACAAAGAGAAGAACAGACGAGGAGATAAAAGTTTCTTAAAAGGCTGCAGAGAATCTGTAATCCACAGATACTGATGAAGACCTGAAGAATGAAATCTATGTAAACAGATCGTAGAGACTGATCCACATCATTTATGAGGTGACAGAAGATGAGAAGTGTGATAGAGGACCAGAAGTGGTTAATAGTAGATCACGTCGAGACGCTGGACGTGAGAATCATCTGTGGCCATTATCACCATCTGAGTAAATCACTCCCTTAACTATATCGCTGATAAACTGCAGCTTCACAACTCGTTTCCTGCTCAGGTGACAGCAGATGCAGTGTGTTCTATGAGAGCAGCAGAAGTTTGATGACAGGCAACTTGGTGACCTTATTTTAGGATTGGCAACTTACCTGACAGCATCTGAACCGCACCGACGTGGTAAACACCACCCATCTGGTACTGCGGGCAGTTAAAAACAAACACCCGATGTGGTGTGACCCTGGGCTGGTGCTGATGCAGGAGAGAGGTGGAGCAGAGGAAAAGTAACAAAGAGTCTTTGACTTATGGTCTTGAGCCGGATCATTTCAGCTGAAGTTCACTTCTGGAGTATCCAGCCTGAAAGAGTGTTTTCACTGGATTAAAACAAGGCCACAGGTCACCTACTGCTCCACAAATAGCAGCACAAAGAGAGGAGTGATGCTCTTTAGCTCGTCCAGCTCATTCATGCGTCCAGCGAGGACTCCCACCCTGCGGCGTCGAGTAGAGCATATTCTACATCGCATGTTGTCTCACAAACAAGTGATGACTCATGGAGCAGCCTGAAGCTGGGGGTTGTCAGCAGGTTCAGCATCAGGACCTAAAATCACCCCCCTGAATGGAGAGTTAGAACCCAGTGAATCAGATCAGTCTGCGTTTCCTCAGGTCCACAATTGTTCCTGGAGATAATATTTAGTGACACACGACTGGTGTTACTGAGAGTCAGTTATTAGTCTACGTGGCTCTACCCTCTTCAGGCCCTGCAGAATTCATTTTGCTCGTCATGCAATTATTCATCTTTAAAGATCCATACCATGTATGTATATTTGAACATCCCACCATTTCACGTATATATTGGTTTTCCATTGACTTTATTCAATAAGTAAATTGACTCAAAGTGCTTGAATTGTGTAATCCATTACAGTCAATATCAAGTTTGCATTATTTATTTATTATGCAATGCAGATCTTTCAAGCCAATCTTCACCTCTGGCTTCATCACTGAAGAAAGTGTAAACTCGACTCATGCCTGCTCCTCCGCAGACACTTGTAGCCGTTCTGTCTCTTTAAATGCGAATGTTTGGTTGAGTTTACATTTTGCGACGCAGGGCCCCTTCTTGTTTTCTTAATGGCAACCTTGAGGCTGACGGATGGCTGTGTGTGTGTGTGTGTGTGTGTGTGTGTGAGTGTGTGTGTTAGCAGCCGTGGGCCGGTCAGAGGTCACATATTTCTCAGACACACTGTCCACATCACTCATTAATAAACATTGTGTGTGTTTATCTGTGCGCACATGAGCCAAAGTAGTTGTGTATGTAAGTGTGTGTGTGTGTGTGTGTGTGTGTGTGTGAGCACATGCGTCAGTGGTGCCTCTGTGGCCTTCTGCAGACACACAGACCGTCACACAGACCGTCACACAGACGACTGGAAACTGCTCACACTGTTTGGTCTTAATCACTTCCTTACCTCAACAACACACACACACGTTTGTACTTCTACACATGTGAGGACCCTCATTGACACAATGCATTCTCTGGCCCCGAACCGTCCGAAGGGTTGTTATGGGACAAGACAGAAAAAAGGTATCGTTTCTTTTATCTTGATTGTCCCCAAAGGAAACTAACTTAGTTAAAGTTAGTCAGACAACAGCTAAAATTAAAAAAAAATCAAAAACAATCTGATCACAACTCATGTCTATAAATATTATTATAATTAAACTAGTGTTTATGATCTGTGGGTCCTAAAGAGGGGGCTCCAGGGCCCTGAAGCAGATTTATATGGCCATGAACAAAACTATGTACTGTACACAAAAAGGCACTTTTTTAGTATTTCCTGGGAGCGTTTTGTTTGATAAGAAACACTAGAGAGCTGACAGGAGATGAGGGGGGAGAGAGAGAGAGCGAGAGGTGGGGGATGACATACTAAAAAGTCAGGGACGTTGCAATTGCATTGTCAGCATCTTAAACCCCCAGCTCGCGCGGAAAAAGACACTTTTACAAACTTGTAATGTAAATGCAGAAGGACGTAGCTTTGTTTTTGATTTGTTTGTTGATGATGGTGGAAAGTCAGCAGGTCACCAAGAAACAGGTAACTAGATGAAGTGTTTAGCTATAGGGTGCAAGTTTCCATGTCAATCGGTAGAGTAGGTTTGCATGTTTGAAGTACAACTCAGGTGTGCCTTTGTTCACTGATCAGACCGTCTGAAATCCTTCCCCTAACATCTGTACACTCACTGTTAAAATATTTAGAAAGGTGAGGTCACTGTATTCCCTCTTCCTCCACACGGAACTGCGAGAACTCTCACCTACAGTCACAGTACACATGTATTAGTCCAGCAGCTCTTCTTCTTCTCTGCAGATATTTGCAGCCTTTTTTAGCTCACTGTTTTGGCGCTCTCATCAACCCCGTTTCCAGCAGCAGGCAGCTGTTTCCAGCAAACATGCTCTGATAAATCCACTGCACACGACGTGTACAACGCCGAACAGCAGACAAAGTTAGCGACGGGGCTAACCTTTTTTAAGGAGTTCGTAGAGAGCAATAAATCAATAAATGCCGCTTTAAATCTGATTTGGCACTAAAATTATGACAAACTTTGTAGCTTCAGACGGCTTCACCGCCACCTGATCAATTATTCGGAGCCAGAAAAGCCACGTTCGAGCAAAACGTAGAGTTGAGGTGGGACAACAACAACAAGCGGTAGCCTCAACAGATGAAAACAAACCCGTAAGCATCACCGTGTTCAGGCCTTAATAAGCTTTAAATCAAACAATAATCTAAACCACCACTGACAGACACATTAGCAGAAGTGAAATTAGACGTTGAGACCACTGAGACTTTGTATTTTTAGAAAGACGCTGGGGTTTTAACGAGCACCAGAGGACCTTTAGCCTGTTGATGACATTTTGAATTCACAGAACAAAAGCCAATACTAGTGTAGTGCACCAAACATCAATTGCCGCAGATGGTTTTGCCATCAATCCTCTTTGCAGTGTCTTAAAAACATGATGCTTCAGTCCATCATGGATGAATCTTAGAAACCTTTTAGCTTCATTTTCCTTTGCATGTACTGTATTTATTATGTTTATGGTTTTGGCCGGCTGACAAACAGGTTTTCTATCAGGCCACCCAGGAAATGGATGGCAGCCAAACAGCGGCCCATTATTGCATTAAATTAAATCAGACTGCATCAACAGAGTGGACGGCCGTAAAGTTGGCTGTAGATGGACTGTGAGGCTGCGTATGTGCATGTTAGCGTTAGCCTTGGGGATCCTGAGCTGCAGACAAATGAAAGCGTTCAACTGGCACTGAATTTAAAGAACACGTAGTTTCCTTTTAGGGTGGGTTGTGATTGGTTCATTGCTGCAGATAGGACACTTTTCTATTTTCCTTCCACAAGCAGCAAAAGTTAAAGCAGATGATGTTTGCAAGAGAAAAAACTTTTATGACAAATGTGTTTTAATATTAAATGCGAGTCAATGACAGTTGTTGTTGGTGTATTAATCATCAGAACTTATATTCGCACTACACTGCTTTTTGTGTAGATTTACTACTTTTACCAAATACAGGTCATTTTAGTAAAAAATCTTCTTTTCTTCCACATTTGCTTTACTTCCATTTAATAACGGAAATCAGGTTACAAACATATTTCAACATGGAGACATTTTGTCAGAGCTGTAGAACTTAGCGCACGCTAGGTTGAAATTTACAAAACAGACCTTTTCATCAAATATGTCAAGACTTAGTGTATTTACATGCACATTAGTATCCTGGTTATATGTTGCACATTCAAACATCATCTTGTTTTAGAAACCTGGATATGCTAGCTGAAGTACCCTGACAGAAACCAGGATACTGTGGCTGGTAAATACCTTTTCAGTCCCTGTCTGCTATCTACTCATCCTCAACGCCAGTTTCATATTAGTTGAAAAAATAGGACTATAAACAATGCTGAAATTAAAATGTCATTCTGACAGCGGTAACACATTTGGTGATTAGACGGAGAAGCTAAATCCAGCAGAGTGGTAAACACACAAGTTCTATGGCTGCAGTTTTATAATGAGAATAGTCTGAATTGTCACATGTTCAGGAATATTTATTGTTCCATTGTTTGGATGAACAGTTTCTCCTTAATATTAGACATATTATGAACTGTGGGCTGCAGCTTGTGTGTGTGTGTGTGTGTGTGTGTGTGTGTGTGTGTGGCTGTAAACTCTGGGATTGGAACCTTTCCCCTTCAGAGGAAATATGGCAGAGTTTGATTTCCTGCCAATCAACAGTAGCTCTGTTCTCTTTTTAACCACATCTGCCACAAGCTGCTCATGAATATACATGCACATGTGAACCAGTGCACACAGGTAACACAGTTATATACTGTATGTTGTGTATGCAGAGGTCAACCAACCACCTGCACACACAGCAACACACACATATAAAAACTGTTCAGAATTACACTGTAGTGAAATGGGTTTTTCCAATCACAGAAAAAAAGCCACCATAAACCGCTCGTAATATAAAATATGTGTCATAAGCACCAGGACGTACACAGAGCCCACTCAGGTGAGATGAACTGAAATCGTGCAGACACACACGTGTTAAAGTGTAAAACATCGAGGTGTTTCTCATCAGCTGTGCATCCCGTCATCCTCGCAGCTTCGGACTTCGCACAGTTCACTCAGAGCTGCTTCGTCGCATCAATAATGTTTTCATTATTGCTGCTGCTCATCACAACAGACTCCCAGCCGTCCAGTGGTGAAGCAAAACAAGCATAGCTGGTGTCTCATTCAGTGTTTTCCTACGTGCTGCACAGGGAAACAATGGCAAGTCACTATTCACTACTCACAACAAAATATATATTTTGACTTGCAAACAACAAATTCTCGCCGGGAGTAGCATTAAACATTATTATTCATTAAATATCAGATATCTGTGTCGTCCATTGGATCGATGAGCCTCCTGTTTTAATACTGTAGTACTGCCGTTACTGAACAGACAAATGTCCCTCTGTTGCAGTGAAAGTAATGACTTTACCTGTTGAAGAATATCTCCCCTGAGAATCATGCATCACTTGGAAATGTGGCGTGAAATGTGGCTCGTAAATAAAAAAACAACAGAAGCGAGAATGACGGGTCTCCACTGGAGAATGTTTTGACCGAATCACGCTGGCAAGGATGAGCAGAATGAAAATAAATAAACACAGTTTTTATTTGTTGAACATGCTTTTAGTGTATTTTAGTCCATTATTTGTGGAATTAAAATAAATATACCTATTGTTTCTCCAAACCGTGCAATGTAGAAATGTAGAGTGAGCTAATATAAAGACTGATATATGGATATGCGGCATTCCTCGCCTCCATATTTATCTAAGATAAAGGGGAAGCCTCATGCTCTCTGTGTGTTAACTCCGACCTGTTTGCTCTCAAAGAATGAGCCTCCGCTCCATATGGATAAGTTACATATTCACCTCTGACGTTCATCTCATCTTTTCATTATGCTGTACGGGTCAGTCCTGCTGTCAGTGTCAGTGCTGTTCACATAATGGTGTTTGGTATAGAGCTGTACCTTATCATGTAGATTGCTTGACAAATCTTAAGTCTGAAATAAGGTTTATAAATGCCACGAAGCAAAACATGGCAAATTTTCAAGTTTTAAGATTTATATTTGTGATGAACTGTTTTCATTCAACGGCAGCCGGGACCAGTCATGTGATCGATACAGTCATGTGATGCAGAGAAGACCTGCTGGTAGTGGCGTACTGCAGTGTGTCGATATGCGATTTCAAACACACTCCTGGACTCCTGACTTTAGATCACGGGACTTCAGAGACCACAGGTTGAAACCCTGCTCATATTTCTTCAGACTGAATATGGATCCATACGAGCAGCTTCACAGCAGCATCCTCTGTGTCGCCGCCACATCAATCAGGAATGTGTGGAGTGTTTAAAGTTCAATGGCGGGTCGATTTGCGCTATTCATGCAATTCACAGAGAACTCAAAAGTCAATGTGTCACCCTGCATATTTCTGAAGACGTGCAGAAGACACCTGTCTTCTCTGAAGGCCCTCGTAGCTCATTTCACATGTTCTGATGTTTGAAAGAGGCAGTCAAGTCACATAAATGCATTAATTACATTGTGGATTCGTCAAGTACTATGCATAGATGTACAGGACACTTTAAGTTACACGGCACAAGTATAAGCGTGACGCTACTGATCACTCAAAATGGCGACCCATTCGTTTGCTCCAACCAGGTTCTATGTTCTCAACTGCTTTTTCACTGTGATGAATTCAGGAGGGTTTCAAACCTAAAATATAGATTATAATTTCTCATTGCAAAGAAAACTATGTTGAACCTGTCAGTCTGCAAGATGTTTGATTGTCTAAATACACATACTCTTGCTCTTTCTAAGTAAAATGTTTTCATAATTAACAGAAGTGAAGCCCAAAGTAAAAAGCAATGGCCCAGGATTTAACAAAAACGTACTTCTCCTTTAAGCACTGACGTGACAGTAAACTAACCGTGGCAGCCAATACAATTTGAATGTAGCATTTTGATTGGTCAGGTCATTGATGAGTTGCGACGTCATGTGGGACTCACCATGCTTCCTGTCGCAGTGTACAGTTCAGCTTGTCCTTAACTCCACCAACGGGTTGCAACAGTTGTTAGACTTCATGAAGTTTGCGTCATGTCCCAGAGGACCTGCTGGGCGAGTCGCATCATGCCCCTTCACACAGCCGAAGCTCAGTCCCTGTGGATCTTGGAGCTCGCAGTCATTATTACGGTGGCCGACACGTGCAAATGTGTTACAACGGCCCAAAACATTTCTGCAGCCAAAACGATGCCAATTCAAAAACAAATACGAAAATCCAAAACAAATACAACAAGGGAAACCTGCTGCGAATGAAAAGACGCGCTGCAGAAAGCCAAAACAAATACACGAACAGCAAACACGCTGCAAAGCCAAAAACAACAACAGGAGGTCTACACAACGGGAGTCCTCCGGCCTGTAGGGGGAGCACTGAGACCAGACATTTATAATATTGTGAAAGACTAAGGCCGCAAAGAACCAATCTTTACCTGGAAATCTGAGGGAAATCTGCAAAAGACACGTTATTGATGAGAAAAAACGTTTTTCTGTCTGGCTGCATAAACTGATGCTGATCATTTTGGAGCTGATACTTTGTGTGCAGAATAATAAAATAAAAACATATCTAAATAGCAATGTTCATGCTAAATGCAAAATGATTATTTTAATTTTTGTCGTACATCATTTAGACCATCGCAGGACACAAATCTCCCCTCTGAAAACCTTTATAATAATAATAATAATAGGTATATATGTATATAATATGTTCATATGTTCTTTGTTTAATACTTAAATAATAAATCCATTCATTCGAGGTGAACAACTTCCCATAGATGACAAACTGACACGACCCAGTTACACCAGCTGCTGGCGCCTGGAAAATGCCTGTAACGCAGTGAATTGTGGGTATTTTGCTGGAGCTTCGGTGGCACCTGTTCGATCACTTAACAGAGCCTGAAATCTGACCTGGATGTGTCAGACAACAACGAAATCTTTTTAACATTTTTACAGGAGAAACAAGGCCGGAGGCTTTGCTCCGTTTCACAATAAATCAAGATGGAATGAAAAGTCCTTCAGGTTGGTGAGCAGAGAGAAGAAATGCTGTGAGAAACATCAGAAACTGTTAATTAATCAGACAAGCTTACAGGCTGTGTCGTCAGGGCTCGTTCTGATATCAGTTTACACCTTTTTCAAAGACATTTTACAACAAGTGATGGACCTACAGTTTTTATCTCTCCTGGAATTTTGAGCTTTGATGTTAATGTTCAACATTGCAAATGACATTTGTGAACCACTAAGTTTAGTGTGAATGTCATGTTTTGGCTCAGATTACTTTCACATGCTCGATGTCATAGAAGGATACTGTTGATCTGTTTGGAAGTTCAAGTTCTCAAAAGTACACATCTAAAAATCTAATTCAACAAACCTTCGGGATGAATCAAAGTGTTCAGAGGTGTCAGTTCAATCTGCATATCAGGACGTTTGAGATACTGTAGCTCCCGTCAACAGCCCTGTTCTGGTAACTATGGCAACAATGCTGATGCGCCATGTTAACAGTTACTCTGACTACAAACAAAATGATAACCTGCAGTAAATACAGCCTCGTTTTTCCTCTGGAGATCCTTCTCGCTATGACAGCACAGCCCCTTAACAAAGCGCTGCAATGTAATAAGACATTGGACTACAAATATACAAATCATGGGCATATTTTCAATTGAAATTGTAGTTTGATAAAAAAAAAAACAATAAGTACTCAAACGGCTGTTTCCGAAGTCATAAATGAACTCTCTCTCTCTCTACAGAAATGAGACAGAGTGTTTGTGGTGAGTGACTTTCCATCCAGACAAACTTCTGCTGCCAGCTCTGCAGACATGGAGGTCATGTGAGCGTCTGAGGAGGAGAGGATTCTGCAGAGTGAAATGCCGCTGAATCCACAGAGAGGGACGTAATCCCTTTCACTTCTCTGTTTTGTTTTGTCTGCCGTCGGTTTCCTCTGCAACCAACAAAGCGTTCTGAGCGATTCTGTATTCAGTAATAAACGTCTCAAAGCGTCTCGCTGGCTTTCATCTCTGCTGAGCGCGTCCTCTGACTCGTAAGCAGCAGCTGAACACACAGCGGCTCTCTGTGGTCGCTGATCAATAACCACTTCCAGCCCTGGAGTTTTCTCAAGCTCTGTCAATCTGAGGATTGATCCTCTAAACACCAATGAGTGTGTGTGTGTGTTTAATCATGCCTGTGTATGTTTGTTTGAATGCACACGGCTGTGTGTGTGTGTGTGTGTGCTCAGCCTGAGGCCACACTAAGCAGTGGGCAGTCTGTGTGTACTCTGAGTAATTAGACTGCTCGCCAGAACAAAGTGATGACTTTGTTTAGATCACTTCCTGCTTCAGTATAAAATTCAAAACTACAAGTTCCAACAGTCGCGAAAAGAAGTCAGATTGAAAAGAAGTCTGTGAGAAAATGACCTGAATTCTTACCTGAATTTAAAAAACGGTTTTCCTTTTTAATGCACTTGGGGTAATCTGATCACTGATCCATTCATCAATATTAGCAGATTGGCAACCAAACTCAAACTTAAAACAGGTCCGTTTTTCCTAAAACAATCACAGTCTTTATTCCGATTGTCTTACTCCAGTTTTAACTCACTTTTACTTACTTGCCTTAAATTGGTTGAATTGAACTCGTATCCTTCTTTTGGTCCTTAAAACCAACGAAGGCGAAAGGTCGCATCGTACTCCGTGACAGAAAGGTAGGGTTTCATTGGAAACAGACACGAAGTTCTACACGGAGCAGCTTCAAACACATTCATTCTCCTGTTAGTCCTGAGTTACACGTGGATGAAAGTAGCTTCGCACAGCTGGAAGCCGCTGCAGACTGAAAATGTTTACTGTTGGACAGAAATAGCAGCGGCGGCCGGTCCTGCTGCTAGCTTTGACACAGGGGACCAGTACTGACTTCCACTGATGGTACATGTTGTGCCTACCGCTCTGCCCTGAAATTCACTCGCAGCTCTACGTCTTCAGGCGGGAATAAAAGTGTACAATCTGTGGTTGGAATGGGGGGAGAAGATACTTTTGCATCATCTTTGGCTCTGATGTTTTGAGGCTTGCCAAGATTCGGAGCGCTGCGTTTTAAAATAGAAGAAGTGTGTATAGAAGTGTGCTATTTTAAAACAGCACACTTCTGTGGGAAAATCATACCAGCACAATGTGAGAATCTCACCTCCTAAAACCTTCGTCATGGACTCCGCTCTGTCATTTCAGCTACTTGAATATCTCAAATCGGCCTCCGTTGACTGTGAGCTCCCGACTCCCAGCATCCTCTGCTCCCCCCTGTTTCTTCCAGCTCAGTGCAGAGAGCCGGTGAAGAGGGTTTTTTTTTTTTATTTGTATCTGTGTGTGTGATTGGGCCAAATTTTCTGCTCCAGTTTTCCAGCCTGTCCGCTCAGCTCTCTGCACTCGCCTGCTGCCGTTTGGTGAAGCAGACTCAGCCAGCTGGATGGCAGCGGGGGGAAGCGTTCAGGCCTGGGCTCTGAATTATAGCGTTACATATACTTCACTCTAAACTACTCAACTACTTCAGTGTGTTCTCTCACATATCACTGGTCTCAGATGGTTTGAAGTTATAGAATATTATTATCACTATTTATTTATAACATTTTCCAGAATGACGGATCAAAAGAACAATTTGTCGTTTTTGGCGGACAACAGTCTGTGCAGTGCAGACTCTGTGCTGCTTCCTGGGCGGATGGATAAACTGTTATCCGTCAAGAAATAGTTCCACCCTGTAACTCCCCCTAAAACCACAAATGGTTGTTTTCTACATTTGTGTTTGTGTACAGGTTAAACAAACAAGATACGTGTTCATTTGTGAGCTGTAGAGCTGCTGTTTCTCTCTGCTTTCAGTCTTTATGCTAAGCTAGGCTAACCACGTCATCCTGCATCCTGCTCAATACAATATTTGATACACAGAAATTAGATTGATATTAATATTTGCATCTATCTCAGAAAGACAGTAAATAAGCACATTTCCCAAAATATTCATATAGTAACTTTTTTTTTTATTGTCATTTGACATTTGTTAAAAGAAGAATTTCACAAGATGTAATGAATCAGTCAACAGCTAATTTACAAAGTGTGTTTTCAGAAGTGATTTAAGAAAAAAATGCAGTTTGCTGCTGTGTAACTCCAGATCCAGAACTTCTTATATGGATGCTTAAAAACATGAAAAACACATCTACGTGAAGCTTTGGAGATGTGTTACTAATCTGACAGCTGCATGGAGGTCAGGTGAAGGACTGACTGATAGGGACTAAATCTACACCCACCAGGCCGACACAGAGCTGCAGCAGCAGAAGTAACTTGTTGTGTTGTGGCTGTAGATCGGTTCAACAGCGCTAAGGGTGTTAAACTGTTTTAAAATGGAGGTCAGTGTGACACAGGAGGTAAAACTGTGTTGCTTTTAGCTCTAGGCTGGACTCAAAATGTGATACTATCTCTGTCAGTGCCAAAATGTCAACTTTTAGAAACAAAGAAAGACAGTTGCTAATGCCAAGTGATGCATTTTTGATGTTTTGTCATTCCAGCCAAGTTTTTATAGGCCAGTATCACACACAGTGTCTTGGGTTTCCAGTCAGTTCCTGACTGAGCCCAAGCTCTCTGGTTTTGACAGTTCATATGCAGTAAGAACACAATCTAACCTCCTGCAGGAAGGTGATGACATCAATTTCTCAATTTTTTCTGCAAATTTCGAAGTGGATTGGAACAACAGTAAACAAGTCTCCAAGTAGACCAAAGGGTTGCAGGGAGGGGGAGCAATCAAACTCTGATTAGGACTCAAACCAACAAATACAGTGTAAAAATACTGAAAAAGACAAGAATAACAGTGGAAGAAACCTTAGAAAAAAATAAAATGATTTACTTCTTGGGAGGATAGATTGGGATAGATTTAGTTTTGTGAGTTATAGCGTAAAACTAATGTTGTAAATCCAGTATTAAGTCCAATACCGAACACACAAGGTGCTCCTGCAGCTCCTCCTGCTTTCTGCTGTCAAGTCGATTTTCCAACGGACATGGAAGCGGAGCGAGTGCTGGCCGTGACAGCCTTAACCTTTAACGTGTCATCTTGGACGGCAGGAACACAGAACCTGCCAGGCCGGGCTCTCCACTGCTCCGAGGCCGGGGATTTACTGAGACCCCAGGACCTCCTGGAGACCTCCATCTGCCTGACCAGAGGGACGGGAGAAAGGGATTACAATTTGACCCGCAAAAAAACGTGCCGAGAGGAAGCAGAGATCATATTTTGACAGAAGGGTTGTACAGTATCTGGGCACTATTTCTTTTTACTCCTCAATCTTGACAAAACGAATGTGTGTGAGGAGAAAAAGTGCGAACCAAATCCATCAATTCACAGTCTGATCTAAAAACAAAATTTAAAATCAAATACAGCACTAGGTAGTTAGGGTTAGGTCTATTCATTTCCCCAAAGATGGTTGTTAAATGGAGGTTTTGATGGAGACGAAACTCTTCTTGAATCATCAGTATAAACAATTAACAGCTACTTTGAAAAAAACTGACATCCATTACTTGTAGGTTGAAAAGTCGACTACGAGCTCCAGAGTATTTCTTTCACTGCTTTCTGTTGCCGTGCGGCAGGATGAAGTGAAGTTAGGTGTTGAACTTTATACTATAAGGTTAACCTTTGTGTTTCTGTGTTAAATTTATCTTTTTATTTGTTTATTCATTTATTTACTTTTTGGCCAATTTGTTTTTGGCCACTTGGGGGCAGCGAAACAATACTGACATTATCACCATTTAAAGTTACAATTGCCTATTTACACATCCAGAAGACATGGAGCAACATTAGCATTCATTTGGAGTTGCATATGTGTCCATCAGATGAATGTAAATGAATGAGCTTTTATCATGAATATTCTACACACATAGGAGCTTTAACTTTTTGTAATGATTACGAAAGAAGAGGATCCAGCTCAGGTGCATCCTCAGACTGAAACAGAGAGAGAAAAATAATCCCAGGAGGGAGAGTCTAATTTAGACCTCCCTACTCGGGCTGCAGAGTAGAAGCAATTCGGAGGACTGAAATTACACACTCAGGACAGAAAACACTGCAGGTGAAGCAGGCGAGAGCAGAGATGTGGAGAGGAGTGGAGGCTGGAGGGATGATGGAAGGATTATTGCATTAAGAGGGAAGTTGGAGGCGAGTGATGTTGCGGGTAGACGGGGAAAAGAGAGCAGAGCCGAGCGGCGGCGGCGGCGTGTGGGCGTGACAGATGACGAAGGTTTGAGAAAAAAATCTGAGGAGAACTCAGCCATCTGCTCCTTCAGGGAGCTCTGCTCATCTTAAACCGCTTTGCCACCTTTCGACTTGCCAGACGTGAATTTGATCGTCGATTAATAATGTTGTATAAATACTTTTTCACTGAACGCCGCTGTGATCAATCATGTGTTTTGTTAACTCAGCAGCTTGCGGGGTTGAGGGATTGGAGAGTCGGTGGCAACTGCTGAACACAGTGGAAAGAAACAGGAGGGGAAAAAATGCAGGTGGAGTTAATCATGGTGTGTGCACTCTCAGGAAAAACTAATGGACCTTAGAAAGATGCAGTGAGTTTTCACTGAGGTCTTGCATTTAAAAACAGAGTGCAGATCCTTAAAGGCGTCTCAGTAGAGTCTAAAAATCTTCTGATCATGAAGCTCATTAAATTGCAACAAGTCTGCATCCCTTAAACCGGTCGCTTGTCGGTGCCTCCCGAAACAAAAATGTGAATTTATTTTTTTTTTTTCTTGTCTTGGAGATAATTTCTTTTCCTAAAAGAGTGTTTAAAGTATTCGATTTAACCCTGAAAAGAGTTGAAGAGGTTTCTGTGCACGGCCACAAATTAACGGACAGATTTGTGAATGGCAGCTGAAATCAGAAACCACTTAACTTAATCAATTTAAAGATGAAGTGATAGGAATGATGTCATTATGCTTGTGTTAGACTCATTTTAAAGACCTTTTTCACCTTAATTTAAGATACTTTGGATAAGAGTGTCCACTTGTGTGTTGTGTTTTTCCTCGGCACTGATGCCATCGTCCACATGAAGTGATGCTGGAAGTTCACAGCTGGCAGATCAGACTTCCTTTTGTGCTTCCATGACTGCAGTTTGCAGGTTAAATTAAGTCTTTTGTGCGACCCAGAGCATTTTCTCCAGGTTGTCTCGGCCCTACCCGAGCTCTTCAAACACTAAAACCACACGCCCGGCAGCGAGAAAGCGTGCCTTTGGTTGAAAGGAAGCCATTGTCTGCCCAGATGATTGTGAGTCATTGTACTGGCAGCACAAGCCGGGAGTCAAATGATGTGATGTAGCAGAGACCTCCATTGTGGCCTGTATAAAGCTGCGGCAGGAACGGCGGCCCCGGCAGATACCGACTGCTGGACGTTCAGGGGAGGTTTGCATGAATAGAGGAGTAATTCAGTCAGTGGCGACGAGGTGATTAGCATTTTGAGTGGATTCACCGCCGGCTCTGTCCCATTCACAGGGCGAATCTGTGAGTAGCCAGCAGAATCTCTCAGTGGTCTGGTTTGTTTGAGAGGAAAAGGTCACGTCTGCTTTCAGAGACGTTTTGACAGATTTCACGTTTACAGATGGCAGAACAAACAGATGATTTTGGTGTCGGCCAAGAATAATCTCAAGGTGTTGTGAAGTTAGTCCGTAAAAATCACCACATTTTGAAAAAAATCACATGTTGATTTTACATTTTACAACATTTCATTCAATTAATGCCGTTTTAGCCATTTACAATCGCTTTTGTTGAAACCACTTTTTTTTAAATGGCAAAGAGAATTAATATTGTCCATTTTATTAGGATTTGAACTTTGAGATGTAGACATTACAAAATGCCCCTCCGACTAGCAAAATAATTGTGTGCTTGTTTACTCTGAGACTGGGGACCAGACTCATTCAACCCATGCAGATTGACTATACAATGCACTTCCAAAATGCACGATTTAAGAAACTGAAACTGAGAAAAACCAAGGACGGTGTGTTTTTTGTTCCTGTTTACTTTTAAATCAGCAGAATATCTCAAATATTTTTGACAAGACAAGTACTTTTCAGATTGCATAACAGAAGTTAAATTGGATAAGACAAAAGAAGAACAATGCAAAATAACTGTCATTTATTTAGGATTTATTTTTATTTATTAAGGATTTCTTAACATTGTGAGTTTGGGCATTATTGAGTATTTTGCTGCACGTAGTTGGATAAATGAAAGAGCTTTGGCACATATATCCAATGGTTGTCTGTCACTCTTGAGTGTTTAGATGCAGCTTCGGATCCAAGACTGGATTAAACACATATTCTAGTGTAAAGCTAATTATGAGGACTGTGTTTAGGCGGTTGTATGTGCTCTCTGAGAGCTTTCTAGTCATAACACTAAGATTGAATGTGAATTGTAAATGATTAGTTTTATGTATTTCCTTGTCAAAATACTGTCACAGTTGGAAAACAGATCTTTAGTTTTAGGTTGTGTTGTTTTTTTCTACCGTGAATGCAGCAGCTTGGAATTCAGAGGCATAATTTAAAACACAGCACATTTTTTTTCAGGTTTTCCTAATGAGCAGGATGGACTGCCAAGTTGTTTTTTGGCAGTTCTAAGCATCAACATACAGACTTCATATTTCAAAAAACAAATTGTACCGTTCTTGACTCTTTGCTCCTAATAAGCCTGATTTGTTGTGGTATTGAAGTCCTCTCCCCCATCGAGCAGACAGATGGTGATATCCATGAAAAAATGCTCCAACTGAAGGAGTAAGCCAGGAATCTGCAGGTGTGTGTGTGTGTGTGTGTGTGTGTGTGTGTGTGTGCGTCTTTGTGTATCGGGCCTGCATACACACAGTGCTATCTACCTGTGCAATGACCATGCAGCTCTTAATCACATGAAATGCATTCTCCACACAGACCTCAGGATTCCATTCAGTTTGTGAAGAAAATTATTCTTTGCTGATGATATGATGTTCTACATGTTACACTATCGACAAGCCAATTGAGACTGCTTGTAACTTGGTCAGGTTTTTTGATTTCTAAAGGAAATTTCAGTCAGCCAACTCTGGAATGGGTTTATTATGAGAGAATTGTTTCATCCAAATTACGTGAAAACATATTTTCTCACTTACCCATGGTGGTATCAGTTCTGGCAGATAGTTTTGGTTTTATTTGCTCTATGTTTTGATGAAAACAATGACTCTAAAAACAGATTTTAAACTATTAAATGGTTTTGTTAAATATGTTTTGGAGGAAATTGGATCTGGATTATGTCCACTGGCAATGATCTTTCCTGTCATACTGTAGAAGTGTTTCCACACAGACGTCGTAGGGAGGTGGTCGGGTTGAGTAGTTGGACAAAGCTTTGATACCCATGTGTGGTTAAGGTCAAAGAAAGTTTGCAGCTTTGGTTAAATACTGAAAAAGGTCTTTCCCTTGAAGTTACTGTCAGTCTCAGAACCCAAATTTAGCCTCTGGGGGCAACAGCCAGTGTTCTGGGGCTTGCGATGTAGGCTAACGAACGCTAAGGTAGCCGATATCCGGGCCAAGACTTCCTCTTCCGTGCGCTGGTCGATTTGCAATCTTGGAACCCATCGACTATCGTCTGATAATAATTTAAATGCACATACATTTGTTAAAAAAAGCTATGCGTTTCACCTCTTTTGCTCTCTACATGGACTGTTTACCTGCATGCAACCAAAGCCCACTCAAACGTGAGTGGTCAATACTATTTGGACTGCGAACGGAAAGCAGATCGCATCCGCTAAGCTCAGCACTGAGGAGTGATGAAAAAAACTCCCAAAAAGCCCATTCTACAGAGCGAGACACCAACTCTAATGTTGAGGATAAAAATCTTCTTCTTCAAAAAAAGAAAAACTACATGAGTAGCATATAAAAAGTACTCAGATGTATTACTGCCATTATTTTTTTTTATCAGATTTGTTTTCTCTGTAGCATTTGAACTCACATAGCTGTTTCCTCATTTTTAAATAAGTTTTGACTGATGTGGAAGAGGAAGACATCATGCTGGGAGGCTCTCTGAGGAGCATGTGGTCCAGGTTGAGATAATATCAAAAATGCAATATGAGAGATGTTTCTCCATAATTGCATGACTACTGCAGCACTTGTGTGTGCATTTTGATGAACATGTTTCTTCTTCATCTTCTTGGTCTCTTATCAAATCTCATGCAGACTTAACGTCAAATTCTGCACTTGCTGTCTCATACAGAAAAGTCTGTACACTGTGACGCTGCTGGTACATTAAATTGATTCATTTTTACCACAAAGAGAGACTGCTCTTCATCATTCATCATCATCATTTGTGGTGATATTACTATCAGGAACTTCCAACGTGCTTAAGACTTGATTTTTGTGGTTTTTGCTCGCATGTGGTTCATTGTTTGGTTTATTTGTGTACAATGTGCTTCCTTCTTATTTCACTTTCTTCATAATGAATGAGTGAATTGATAATTGTTTCTATAATACTAAAATGTATTTATTATCCCTTCTGTTTCAGAGGCCAGAGATCCAAAATGGGAGGCAAGCTCAGCAAAAAGAAGAAGGGATACAACGTAAACGATGACAAGGCCAAAGACAAGGATGCCAAAGCAGAGGGGGCCTCTGCTGAGGAGAGCGAAGCGCCGAAAGACAACAAAGACGAGGCCCCGGCTGCCACCGATGCTAAGGAGGTAGCGAACGACACGGCGGCCAAGGAGGCGCCGGCAGCAGATGCTGCAGCGGCCAAGGAGGAGGAAAAGAACGCAGCTCCCGCCACAAAGGAGCCCGAGAAACCTGCCGCCAATGCCGAGCCGAAAACAGAGGCGCCCAAGAGCGCAGAGCCCGCCAAGGCTGAGGAGAAACCAGCTGCCCCGGCCCCGGCCAAAGAATCGGCCCCTGCCGCCAAGGAGCCCGAGGCTAAGGCCGCGGCGCCTGCCCCAGCGGCTGAGAGTAAAGATGAGGCCGACGCCAAAAAGACTGAGGCCCCCGCGGCACCAGCAGCCAAAGCCGAGGCGGCCCCCGCTGCCTCCCCTGACCCCAAGCCCACAGAGGCGGCGGCGGCGGCGGCTCCCGCACCGGCAAAGGAGGCCGCCGCAGTCCCTAGTTCAACACCAGCCGCCGAGCCTCCCGCCAAGGAGGCGAACGCCACAGAGGCACCAAGCAAGGATCAAACCGTAGCAGTTCAAGATTAATGGACAGCTTCTTTTCGGAAATGAAAAAATAAAGTACCTAACTCAACGACGATGAAGATTAAAAAAAATGAAATGAAATTAACTAGCCCACCCATATTATGATAATAATAATAATAATAATAATAATTGTAATGATGACGATTTGTTGAATGAGGAGGACTGGAGCAACCACCTGGAGAAGTTTCCCACCGCTGCAGATGATTATTGCTATTATTATTGTTATATTTTATTTTATTTTTTTCTGCTGTAGTATTTGAACTTTGATACGAGTCTGTGTCGGCCATATGCCTCTCCATTCCACATCCATCATCCCTCTCCCTCATACGGTCAAGGGGTTTAACTTGACTCCCATCTCAGCCCACACAAGGCCTGTGCTCATACATTCACCTGCACCCTCTGCTCTGTGGACTCAGTGTCACAGTATCAAAATTTTGGGGGAGGGGGGTTTAAGAAATCACTTAACCAGCTGGACTTTCATTGAATCTGTCCACTCTTCAGCTCTCCCCCTTCCACTCATTCTCCTCTTCAGAGTATCGTGTTCTCGGCTTTGGCTTGGTACCTCCAGTGTTTCGGTGCCATGGAACTGTGGTTGTATCCTATTTTAACCCCCCCCCCGGCTTTTTGGTATTGTTGGGTTGTGTTGTTACCCATTTTCCTCTTTGGGTTACACGCCAATTTCTCTCAATGGCTGAGAAGAACAAAATTTATTGTGAGGACTGAGAACGTTCAGGCTTTCTAAGACATTTCAGAGGTTGAAAAGGACTGGCTTTGCAGAGCAAAACACATTCTTAGACGCATAAAACAGTCGTAGGAATTTTTCAGATAAACTTCTAGATTTTGTACTGAAACCCTTAGGTATATTGTAAGTGAACTAAGTGGTTTTTTAACATTTGTAATACACTTATACAATCTGCAAAGCCTTGCTGAAAAGATCTCTGCAGTGTTCTCAGAAAGTCTGATGGAAATCTCTGATCCTCCATCCAAATCTGGTGACAAATTTGAAGTTTTCAAGAGCTGAGTTTCATTATAAAAAGACATATCTACTGCTGACCTGGGTGAAAAAGGCTTCGCGATAATGTCCTAGAGATAGTTTGATCTTACTTAGAATACCAAGTTGGTGACGTTCACTGTATCATCAGGAGAATCCAGATAGCGTTGGTTCAGTTGTGTCTCTCTAAAGAAAATAGACTAAACTGGCTCTTAAGGTCTTTTCTGTCTTCTGGAAGAAGAACTCAAATCCTTACTTAAGTAAAAGTCACATACCACAAAGTAGACATACTTAGATGTACTGTAAGTAAAAGTCTCACATTCTACCTAAGTCAAGGATTAGCAGCAGGATGTACTTAAGAAGCAAATAAAAGTATATTAATAGGAATGTGATGTGCTGCAATAATGGAATAATAATTTTAATTAAACAGTTAATTCATTTAGAATTGGCATATGCATTGAAAGTTCCGTATGATAACAAAAGGGACGTCAGTGAAGCCTCGTCCTGTGGAGCAAACCTCACCAGTTTGGTATCGAAGCAGGTGAAAACGCCCCCGATGAGGTCAGTTGCAGGTGCAGTTTGGTCCAGGTGTGTTTTCCAGCGTTTGGATCCGTGTAGCTCTGTGACTCTCAGTCATTTGGAGTCTGATCCCATCGAGGACAGGAATGTGAACGGTCGCAGCCGTCGCCAGCCTACTCGATCTGCTACGGCCCATGTTTCTATGGCAACCGTACGCCATGCTGTCATTATGGGATGGAGAAGCCTTGCGCGTGAAAAGGGAGCTCCTAATTTCGTCATTTTTCACCCCTCATGCATTTTCCTGTACTTTTCAGAAATATATATTACATATATGTACATATATGCAGTGGTTGAAGAAAACGTAGTTACATCTTTTACTCAAGTAAAAGTAGAAATATCACTGTGTAAAAATACTCCATGGCAACAAAGTCCTGCATTGTCATTTTGTCAAGTAAAAAGTATCCCAACGTAAAAGTAGTGATAGTGAAGAAGACGGTTTGTATCTGTAGTTTTCGGGATCAGCAGAAAAGAGTGAATGAAGAAAAGATGAAGGAAGGAAAGAAGTAAACAAGAAAGGAAAGATTGAAGGACTAGAAATATCAGTCATATTTCATAATCTTATTTTAGCAAGCTGTCGGATAAATATTTCCCTCCAACATGTACTGGAGTGAAGAGAAACAGTCAAGTAACAAACTTCACTACAGTGCTTGAATAGATGTACTTTCGCAGTTTCCACCTTTGCATATATGCAGGTATATATATGTATATATTTTCTCAGCCATCCATTTGCCGACTTTTCAGTTTCATCCAACTGACACACAACGTTTTCCTCCCAGCACTTGTCAAACCGTAGCAGAAACAAACACTCGAGAAGCGCTGTGTGTCACTTGGTCCACTTTTTCTTCCTCTCTTGACTCAGTAAATTGCATGTCCGTGGTTGGGTGAACCTGTAGTCCTGTCTTTTTGGTCAAGTGGAAAAAAAAAATGATTTCTCAGTCTGCATCCATGCCAACTACAGTTGATATTTTCATTCCATGTCTCACCACTGCTATTTCCACACCACACGTTCATTCAAAACAAACAAAAAGATGATATGGAAATTGATGCATTCAAAATTATATGTACTTGTATAAATGGTGCAACAGTAATAAAATGTAAGAAATTGACTGAAACTTGAGGATTTTGTGCGTCAACTTTCTTTCATGCACTCACAAGGTAACAAATCAAATACAATTTCTGATGCAAATGATTAGTTGTTATTCTATATTTATTTTTATTATCAACAAATCCAATGAAAAGACCAAAACAGCTGCTAGTTTTTATCAAATGTTACTCAAACTGGAGGAAATGATGCATTCTTGGGGACTATTTCCAGCGTTGGATTAATCCACATTTGGTGCTGTAGTGAGTATTTATACTGTACAGTATACTGTAGTGTGTGTGTTCAATCGTAAAAACTTAAAAAAGACATGAAGTGTGTTTTGCCCTGCCTTTACCTCTCATATGGGTGAAACCATTCAGGCTCATCTGTGCAAAGTGATTCACAACATTATAACACTTGAAGCACCTGGCACAGTTTCAGCAGCACTCAGCCTCTTCGTCTCTGGAGCGTCAGACATTCATACTAGGACAGACTTATTTTAAGGATCCAAGTGTGAAATGTGGGTTAGATCAGTGATGGATCTGAACAATGAAACAGACTGGATTCACACTATAGGCAGGAAATACAGACTATTAAAAGACTATTGAGGAATTATCTGCAAAGCAAGCTGGAGTTTTCATTTCACTTTTACTTGAGAAAAAGGAGCCGCCATATTTTACACGAGTCAACTTCAGCAGGTGAGTCAAACACTGGCTTCTCTATATGCACCTGTTAACATGAGAGCTATGATGTGTTTGGATGTTGTCCCTATAAATGTAAATGAATGGATGAAAGTGAGCCACTGTCTTGCCTTTCAAGAAACTTCATTTCTTTATTAAAACTAGACAGAAAATGTAAATAACCTAAATGTCTAAATAATCAAAAGATAAGTTGATCATGTCTAATGTGCAACATTAAAACCTGAACTAGACATTTCTTTGTGTCCCATGCGCCACCACACGTCCGTGATGTGGGGTGATACTAACGGTCGCACCCTTGACACACTGCATGTGTCAGAACCGCAGGGTTGTTTGAGGCGACACAGAGCACCCAGAGGTCCCCCGCAAACTGTCTCTGAGGTCGAGGCGCTCCAGCTGGGCAATAACTTCACTCCTCCTTATCACATAAAAAAGAAAAATATGGACAGGGACACCAGAAAGAGGACAAATAGAAGGACCGAAGTCTTGCCAAGAGGTAATGATTGATGTCTTTATCTCTTCCTCTTTCTCCTCGCCCTCCCTCTCTTGGGCAGTAAATCAAGGACTTAATCTCACTGCTGTGATTTACACCTGTTCAAACGCCGTTTCTCACCCGGTAATACCTTCCCCGTGCCTTTACTCAGGCCACAACATGGCTAGATAAGATGTGATGCTGTACAGAAATAGGAACTGGATGGGATGTATTGCATGAACACAACACGGCGCCTGATAAACTAAAAAGGTTGAAGTGATAGTGGGCTGTTACAGACTAGACTAGCCTTTAAACCTCCAGAGGTATCCCGGGTAGTTGAGTTGACAGCTTAATTGTATTATTTCATGGCCTTCATCAGGTCTGATTTGCATTCGCTGTGATTATACCTTCTATGACTGCATGTGAGAAATAAATTCATTCATTCATTCACTAGCAGAAAAACTGTGTTTCCTGAAATCGAAGTACTGCTACTTTAAAGACAATTTCCATCTTAACTAGAAGTAAAATGACTTGTGTTTGCAGGCGGGAAACATGATAAGCACATACTGCTGGGGCTAGTCGGAGGCTTAATATTTATTCGTGGGACTTCCTTTAACTACATGTCATGTGTGTACTATGAAAGTAATGTAATGTGTGAAGTGTTATTGAAGTACATTTACTCAAGTACTCTGCTGCACTTGTGTGTGCTTCATTTGCACATGTGTGAGCTGTGAAGCTTGCAGGACGACAAAGGGATGTGAGCAACGTGAACTCGCCCAGGTTATTCCAGTGCATAGACGGTTGCTATGGAAACTGGGGGTGTTATTGGACTGGATTAACCAGAGAATGGGAGAAACAACAGCCAACTGAAGGAAACCAGATTTAATGTCAAGTGTTTGGTCATTTCTTCATGGGGTTTGGTGTGGTTAGGATGGGGCTAGTCAGCCGCTGACTCATCACTTGCACTGAATAACAAAGCTTTTGTTTCTTTTTATACTTGAACTTAAAGTGGTTCCTTCTGGGTTTCCTTCTAACCGAACAGACGACTTTGATGGGATTCAATTGGAATGATGTCAGCAGAATTTGATTCCTCTGTTTTTCTGTATTAAACCAAGACCAGTTTAATAATTCTGTAGTTGTTGAGACATTAATTAACAAAATGTCCTCATTAAGTTAATGGAAAACATAATCCAGTTGGTATTATGTTTCCTTCAAAATGTACTTTCTTTTGCAAATTAGTTGTGTACGAACGTAGTTTCTAGGAGACAGCGTTGGCTCAATACTTGAAAGTTACTGTAAGATAAATAAAAGAGATAGTAGATAGTCAGTTATTAGTCGAGGTACGGGACACGTGATGGACTTCAACACTAGAACATACACACTTTCTCTGCCTCACATCTGCAGTGCGGCGGCACGTCTGATGCATTCTGGCATTTCTATTTTTGTTTGTTTTCATTTGAAAACACTTGCGAGGCTCGGTTTGTCTCTCTGTCGGTCAGAAATATTAAAATGCTCAGAAGCAAAAGGTCTGACTTTTAGTACGTGGAGCGAATCTGAATCCCCACAACACACACACACACACACACACACACACACCGTCCCTGCAGTGGTAACTACAGGCTGCAGAGCCTCCCATCACAAGGCTTCATGCAGAGGCAGAAAACTGAACAATGAAGGAAAATAAAACTTTTGTCTCAGCTGCTGTGTTCTCTCACAATCCAGTCCATCAGTCCCCATCAAAGATAAACGGCTGAGATAAAAGAGTCAGACATGCAGTAATTACAGATATACAATGCTGTCAGATTGAGGCCTTATCGTCTTCTGTCAGAAGGACTGTGAAGTGTCAGATGCCGCGGTGAGGAGATGAATGCAGCAGGTGCCTCCGCTGAATAAGAACAAACGCTAGAGGTGAAAGATTGTTAACTTCTAGCATGTAAAAGTTAAAAAGCACAAAATAAAATACTGAAGACCGGCGATGTTCTCTTTGTATTCTGTTTATTCTCTTTTACTTTTTAGTTTGTTTGTAAAAGTTGTCCTAATGCATTTCCTCACCTCACGTAAAGCACTTTGAATGGCCTCTGTGCTAAATAAATAAAGTTACAATAAAACCGGCGTTATGAAGCCGTCAGACGCCACGCTGCATTTTGTGTTTCACCAGGTCAGATTTGGAGAGAAACTGCTGGATGTTTTTACAGCACAAAAAAAGGAACAGAGCTTCATCTGGAGGAGCTCGAACTTTAAGTCCAGACAGTCAGAATACACTTTGACCAGGACCTCGTCTCGTCGTGATCTGACCCCACCAGTCGGCAGCATGTGTAAATCTCACAGCAGGCCTAACCAGAGGTCAGAGTGTGTCGAGAAGCCGGCGTTTATTTCTGCTCTCCTACCAAGAAGCTCCTCATTTGTCCCTTTCTGCTGCTCGCTTGGTTCCCCTTCCTCTTTCTCTCCGATGCGACTGTCCTTTGAAGCCTGAGTGAGGAACTGTGCGAGAACCGCTTTCAAAGCGTCCGTGTCATTTAGCTTGCTGACTGTGAGCAGGTCCGTACCCAGCCTCCATCTCTCTCCACTTTCAAAGCCAGGCGTTGTGGGGGAGGATCAGACGGGGGGGGGGGGCTAGACGGAGGCGAGGCTTTGTGGAAGATCAGTCAGATCCTCCTGACGCGTGGATACTCTCGATCGGGGGGGCCTTCGGGCCAAATGTGCAGAATCGGCCAGCATCTCTGATCGGCGGCTGTCAGGGAGGATCTGTAAGGATGTTTGTCATCAGACGTTCATGTGATGGTAATCAGACATGTTTCAGGCTCAGGGGACACAGACAAGGATTTAATGCAACGCTTTAGAAATGAGAAGTTGATGTATTTCAGTGGTGTTGCTTTTAGGACGAACATGGTACAGAACGTAATATGACAATATCTAAACAAACAGCTGCTGGTTGTCTGGGATGTTTTACTCTACTTTAAATAGCAAGTCAGAAAAGGATCTTTCCAAAATGGGTTTTGTTTTAAAGAGTAAGTACTTAAAAAGTAAAAAAAAAAATGTTAGTGGCCCCAAATGGCAGCAAGAAGTTAATGTTTAAAGATTTTGTTCTTGGATGCTGTTTGTGCTGCACCTCAAGATACTCCACATATTTTTACTTATGCAGTCAATGCATTTTCTTTTCTGTTCAGGCTCACTCCCAAAACCTCTAATCCAATCAGTGTGGTTCTTTCTCTGTTAGCAGTTTCTGTTTTCTGTTTGGCTGTATCCCAATGCCCTGCTGCTTACTAATTGTATGCAGGTTTTGAGTAGTCTGGGTCGTGTGTACACACTGAATAAAAGACTAAATCGAGAGTCGAAAGAGTCCACAGTTTTTACAAACATTTTAGAATTAGCACTAAACACAAACTGTAACTAAGGCTGATGGAAATGTTGTTAGTTTTGCAGGTGTTATAAACCAAAATACTGGATTTACTTTACATTTACTTATACAAGTAAATCCAATGATCTTTGCAATTCTGTTGAAATAAATTTTACACCTAAATGTTTGTCTTATTTTTGCTCGGGTGACTGAGCCCAAACTCTGAAGCTGTATAAAGCTTCATTTCTTTGTAATGTACAAACTTGCATTAATGCATATTGAATATATGATGGTTAGTGCCAAAATGTGATTGCTATCATTTGAGAAGGTTTTGCCAGCTGTTACAGAGTGAGTGGCAGGCAGAATAAAGTGATTTTAAGGGACGGCAGGTATCCGTATTTAAGAGGAAATGACAGCACTTTACAGCTCCGATCTTCTATATTTTAAAACCACTAAATGATTACCTGACGGAGTCGTGGGATTGAACTCTTTAATTTCATAAAGTGCCATTTAGCCGTAATGAAAGAGCGTGCATTAATGTGAGATTGCCACCATCTGAGAAAGTGACACCAACGTATTACAGAATGACTGACAGCATGGAAGTAAAGCTAACTGTGGCATTTAATAAAGGATAGTACTACTACTACTGGGTAGTTGTATTTGCTTGTGTTTGCTGTATTTGCAGCATAAGAAGCAAGTCAAAAGTAAGCAGTAATGTTTGGCCACTTCTTGGAGCAAGTGAAGCATGAGGGCATTCTTAAAATATTCAGTGTTTCCCATGATCTCCCTCATGTTTCCCCGGTCTCCCTCCGTCTTGCGTAATCTTACATAATGTGTTGAATATTTAAAGCGGGTTTAGCTCAAGTGCTTGTTTGCCGCCGAAGGAACGAGGACGATAGTTGGAACAATGATGGAAAAATACTCGCAGAGATGGCTGCTGGATGTGTACTCGCACACCAGAACACAAAAACCTGCCACGTGTTGAAATGTTGACTCTCCCAAACTAGACCCCGTGACAGCTGTAGACTTGTTCCACCCCCAGAAAGTCCCACACTAAACATTAAGCTGTTAGATCCATGATGATCTGCAGATGAACCGACTGAAACAATAGTTAGTTGCAGCCCTGCGTCCCTCTGCTGAACTACACTCGGTCTTATAGCAGCGCTGCATCCCACGCTGCTCTATTTCCAAGTTTTGTCAGTGCAGATATATATATATATATATATATATATATATGTATATATTTTGCCTTTTTTAATGACAGATTTCTTCCTGTATGTTTGGTGAATTTCTTCAATCATTGGCTGACTACTTTCTAATATGTGGAGATATAATAGATGCAATGGCAAAAACATGCTATTAAAATCAATTGACTCTCCCTTTATTTCTTAATGAATAGGTACAATAAGAGGCTAATGGTCCTTGCCAAATAAAGTATCTTTAGTTTAACAACTCTAACTTATTTTACAATCATAAATTGAGCATTAATTGCCAAATTAATAGACTTTAACGTGTCTTTTCACATTACAAAGGCTAATGCACAAATGCATCCAACGTTTTTAGAGCCGCCGCAAATCAACCCATTTATAAATTCCGTAACAAATCCATGATATGACAGCAAATATGACAAAAACAAAAAGTCTTGATTCAATGGAGTACGTGGAGACATTTTTGGAATAAAAGTGTTTTGGTTCGTTGGCGGCCTGAAGGTAACAACGCACGTTTTTAATAAACTGCATCAAACCGGACACACAAACGGACTGAAAACTGACACAACAACAGGAGGGTGATAACAGGATGTCTAAATTACAGACTTAATGTTCACTTTAATTACTCCCCAGAGCTTCCTTGTGAAGAAGCGTCACCGATAACGGCCCACGACAAAGAACCCGATACCACTGCTACTAAGACAAAATACAGCGGGCTGAAAATAACTCCAGATACCTGCTTTGATGTCCAACACATAACAACCCCATTGAGAAATCAGCCGAAAAAACTCCATGAAGAACCTGAGCGTCGGCCCACCGCCTCGCTGAGCCGCCTCATTGGTCCAGGAGCTTCCTGCATCATCATGATTGGCTGTGGAGGCGGCCACGGTGCCGACTCTCGCCTAGCAACAGGCACAAGTGCAGCCACTGCAGAGCACCCCATCCCCCCCCAACTCCTGCCTCCGTGTGGGGGAGCAGCTGATAGATCGAGCATGTGGAGACGCACGCAGAGAGAGAGAGAGGCAGGAACATAGGATGGCATATGTACACGAGCACACAAACACATAATCACAGGGCTGAAGATGTATGCAGTGTGAATATAACACATACAGTAAGTACATCTTGTACTGTCTTCTGTCTTTAACCCTTACAGAACCAGGCTAACACTGGCAGCTTCAGCCTCCCAGAGACACACAGCACTTTACCCACAAGTCTGTCTCCTGAAAATGACCTTCATGTACGTCTAATTTGCTGTAGGAATTACGTTTTGAAACGTGACGCCTTTCGGATTTTATCGTCATTACAAGGAAACATTCAACTTGATTTGAATCTGCAAATTGTTCATTGTCAACACAAACTGTTGTCAACATACAAAACGTTCACGTCAATATTGAGTTCTTTTTCCTACATGTCTGCATGTGTAAACTAAAGAACAGCGTTTCTATGACAACAGAATCAGTTAACAATTTTCTTGGTGTTCAAATAAATATGTCAAGTTCAGATGTGTTATTTCTGTAAGCAACAACCTGTGCAGCTGTGTTCATCTTAACTTTGCGGAAATCTTTCTGTCACTATTATCTACTACTATCGATGGATGTAGCCACGTAGCTAGATAGGGATGTAGGAAGATGACGTCCCATTTTAATCCCTCCTACAAAGCTCTGACTGGTGGATTGGAGATGTGGGCTATGAATCTGAAGTCTGTAACAAGGCTTAAAATGACCTTCTTTCTTTGAACCCCCCCCCCCCCAACTCACCTCCTGTAACCAACCTGTCATTTCACTTTCTTTCCTAAAGCAACAGTAACTTGACTCATTGGTGCAGACTAAAGGTGTTCAGTATGTGTACAACCTGATCTTGAGTACTGACTGAGAGACTTTCAGCATGGGAGCTGATAAAGCTCAGTCCTGATAAACTGTATGTTACTTCCTGGTTAAACGCTCACTGAACGACAGCTAAATCTCCACAAACAAAAACTACGACGCAATACCTCTGTGTCAAAATGTTGCTAAGCTACTATTGCTAAGCCTAGTTTTCTACTACCATCTTGAACTTGACACAAAACTTTAAACAAAAAACAGAACACGAATTAACTCAGAAGTGACCCTCGTGCTCGACAAACAGGTGGAAACGGAACATTTCAACCATAAAAACCATTACAGCTTTTTATTTCTTCTCACATTATTGAAGCAAGGTGCTCTTTAAATGCTGTGGATATTACGAAAGGTCACACTGCCAATATTTTCTTGAATAAATGAAGGCTGAAATGCTAAAGAACGAACGGCCAATCAGCACCGAATATCTGGCAAAAAGTCTCATCAGATGAAGCACCAGTTTGATTGCTGTTCATTCGGTTATTCACAGTACATTTTGTTTCATCCCTCAAGATGGAGACGGACGAGGTTTTCAAGCAGCACATCAAATGGCACTGAAGAACATGCTGCGAGTGTAGTCTAACAGTCCCTTTAAGCTGTCATTTTCCAGAGCCAATGAACCCGTTGTCCTCTCGCTGTTTTCCAAATATAGATATCACAAGTTTGGCAGACGATTACAAAGACTGACAGGTCTGAAAGAGCATCAGCCATCATGCAGGTTAGGAGAAGAGGAGGAAGTTATGTACAATTCAACAGTCTGACTTCAAGGTAAAAACATTTTCATGGCTTTTATTATGACTTCAGCACGCAGGTATGACTGCTCACTGTGTCAGTATTCACAGCAGCACACTGTAGTTAAGCTGAAAGATGGTCTATCATCTGGCTCTATTGTACTGTTAATGAACACAGAGGGAGACTCTCATTACCTACCCTGTGCTGCATTTCCAGTCTCCTCTCACTTACCACAGATTGAGAAGCGTTTTAGTTCCACAAACATTTCTGAGTCTGAAATATTCTTATTGGCAGAGTTGAAGAAACTGATTTCAGGAAGATTTTTGGACGATTTCTGATACGGCAAGAAGCTTAATTCCCAGCGCAGTTTAATGAAAATACTGCATCAATAATCCTGTTGTGCCTGGATGTTCATTCTTCACCATTAGGAGGAGAATGTGAGCTCGTTAATCACTGGAGGGATAACAGGTGGCTGTATATGAGGGCAGATCATAAACCTGGTTCCTCCGACCGTCCACCGACTCCTGGTGACTCTTGGTCCAGTGATCACAGACAGATGATGTCACCTTTAAGTCTGCTCCATATTCAGACTTTCTCCGCTGAATCATTTAAAATCACCTAATTTAACAAGTACAGCACATGTGCAGGGATTTGTCATGGTGGCACTGCTGCAGACAAGTCAATAAAACAAAAAAAGCCAACACAGCATTGATACATGCAGTACAACAGGAAGAAATTCAATGCAGTAATTTATACACATCATTTGATTTAGCTGCACACACTGCCTCTGTACCGTACCTGCGTACTAAATAACTATGTGCACTCCAGATGATGCTGCCTGCCTTCCTCAGGCTGATGGTAAATGATGGTAATAACATTGTTTCTGCAGCCAGTATTGAATCTCATTCATCAACGCCATTTGCACTTCCTCGAGGGAGGTGAGAGAACTGCAGAGCGTTCAGAGAGTCTTCACCTCTTTAACGCTTCAGCCAACTCATTCTCTCTGTGCTAAATGCCTCAAGTACACCAGCAGTCCTCAGCTCTGCGGACTGTGTCACAAATGAAGACGTTGCATTCACAACGATCTTCATCATGAGGCAACCCAGCCTCCTACGAAACACGTGGAAATATTACTTATTTGCTTTGCCAATTAAGCTTTGCCATGATTACCTTGAGTTTTTTTTCCAAACAGACAAAGAGTTCCCCGCCAGGCAGGTACATGTGCATGAACATGATTGACAGCATTTACACGACACAGTCTCGATTACCCGAAAAATACACGTTAAACCATAAATGAGATCTTTCTCAATCTGCGTTATTTTCTGTTGCGAATCGAGTGTATGCATCCTCACGTTCTTGAGAGGCTGGACTCAAAGTTCGATTTTGCTGTGTTTTGTATTGAAAAAGTAACTACTGTCCTCTTCAGGTAGATAACCCGAAACGACCTGTTTTGATCTTCAAGTTGTAGTTTGCCCGTAGAAGACTTCCTCCAATGACTGCCTCCAATCCAGAAAGTGACATCCTTACACTGTAGTTCACTTTCATGTTCTGCATCCTACCAGGTTACTAAAACAAGTGGGAGTGTATTAAGGTGAGTCCAGGCTTCAATGCAGCATTTCATCAACTCTGTCATCTTTCCTTAACCGTAACCAAACGTAAACATAACCATGAAAACTTTAATCAAGTTTCGGTTCCCAGAGGCAGATATTATGGGAAAACTCATGAAACATGTTGGCAGGGAACGTTTAGCAGACGCGTTTAGAATAAACCTTTGACACTTGAAATGGACTGCAAAGATACGTTCAATATAAAGCTTTCCTCATTCTGTTGAAAAAGTCCAGGCGATAATGAAGTTTCCTCCAAAATAAAAATATGTATATATATAAACATATTTTGTAGGAGACAGGAGTTATTAGAGAGTCCGCACTAAAGCCACCACTGAGTACAAACTGTGCTCATGTGAAATAGTTTGTATGAATTATATTATATGAATTTGACTTCATCTTTATTCAAAACCAACTACTTCAACAAGAGCTCCCGCAGCTCATGTGCATTTTTCTCAAACTGCAGGACAAATCCAACACAACAGCAGGAAGGCTTTGACACGTTCACTCTGTCAGAGATGCTCGTCATCTGAGCCTCCTCCAGCTCCCTCCGTCTTTTTTTATCCACTTCTCCATCCAGCTCAGTGTGGGGTCTGTGCATCCGTCAGGGGCAGTGTGGGAAACAGTGGGACTGGAGGTTTGTGATTGTTATCATTTTCACCCCCCCACCCCCCCCCCCCCCCCCCCCCCATGTCCGCGGCCACCTGCCTCTTTCTCTTTTTTTTACCCGGCTGCTGATGCTGCTTGCCGCTCAGGGGAGTCTGCGGATTTCATTGGCCCGCTAGGTCGTCATGGCAATGCTGCCAGTTTTTCATCATAGCTGCTGCACAGGAACAATTGGACACTTGTGTTGTATTTCTTTTTCTATTCTTCCATCTCGTGGACTATGTAGGTTGAGAAACAGTGACAAACTCATGCCTTGGCCACATCTCCTAACGTCACAGACATGAATTTCATAGTCAAACTCTTAATTCCTGACAACAAACTTTCAGAAAACGAACACCACAACCCTGAAAAGTTGTTTCCATTGAACAAAAGTATGTCTTTCGTGTGCACAGAGAAACAGAAACCTGCTTGGTTCTGTGCAAATATCTTGCATGTAAAGATGTAAAGATGCTGCCATGTATCAGTCTCAGCATCAAGTTTATGGTTCTGTTTATGTAGATGTGCTTACTCACATACAGAGCCAGAGTTTACAGATGAACATTTCATATTGCTCTGCTTTTCTGCTCTGGTAGCTTTAGCTGCTGCTGCTCTGCACAGTCTCCCCGCTGAGGACGCCCATCACAACACTTTTAGAACAAGCAACAGGCTTCAATTTGTCTCCCACTTAGAGACCAATCGACTCGCTCAGCCCTTCGCCCCTGAGACCTGCGAGCAGTTTGGATTAGAAAATGGAGCTCTGCTAAACTGCACTCAGCCGTGTGGGAGGTCCTCGGCTGGATGTCCCGTACAGCTACGCAACACAGAGACAAACAAACGTCTAGAAAGCTCAGTTACCTCGACTGAACAACAATGTGGTCACTGAGGTTCATTCATGAAAGGATGTTAACGATGACTTGTACATGTTATAGATCCTCTAAATACGTAGTATCGTGTTTTGTTTGGCGTTAAGGCTCCATGTCACATGTTTTGTGCTCTTTTCTCAAACACGACTACTGATGAAGGCAGTTGTGGGTTTCTGGTGTATGCAACCGTAAGCCGGCCAGCTGGGAAAGAGTGCAGATCCCCAGAGCCGCGCTGCTAGTGCGGCTAAAAACACACAAGAAGACGAATACTGAGAAATTCTCTGTTTGGGGGGGGGGGGGGGGGGGGGCGGGGGGGTGACAAGTGTGTTCAGAGGCACACTTGTCACATTCTGTTAGGTGTGTATGAGACAGCGGCTGTGTGTGTGTGTGTGTGTGAAGGGATTCATGTTTGAGACTGTTCCTTGGATGTGGGTTGAGCCCCGACAAGCCAAACACCATCATCCCACCATCACCCCCCCACCCACAGCCAGTCTAGCAGCTTGTCCTTCCCCAGGGCCCCATGTCTGCCATGTCAATCCAAGTCTGGGTGGGTACACACTGGATCATTATCATCACACACACACACATTAACCGTGTGTACAAACGTTCAGACAAGCGACTTTTACAAGTACATTTCTATACAAATGCTGTTTAAATCATTTGCTGATACTAATCAAATATTCCTCTTACAGCCATTTTGTTTTCACACATGACAACATCTGGAAACAAATGTTAAAACGACGGTAATTATATTTTTGTTTACTCCCATGACGCTTTGCCTCGCAGTAACTGGCGACCTGAGGCTGCTGCTGCTGCGTGCACACTGAAATCATGACATCAGTGAATCAAAGACTTGGTGTTCTGCAGGCTACAGTAAGTACTAAGCTAAGTACGGTAATTTCATTTGTACAGTAAGTGTTCGAAACAGCTGTCCTGTGTTTTGCAACAGTCAGTGGAATCCAGTAAATAGCAAAGCAGTCCGTTTCATTAAATATACAAATGTCAATTAGATGGTATTCTGCATGAGAAATAAAGAAACATACATTGGTTGTAATATATCACCAGAAGAACATCAGAATGAAACTGTCTCATCTCCGTCAGAACAGAGAAATCTCCTTCTCATCTCACAGCGGTGGATTAAACCTTCAGTGGATGATGTGTCATGTAAACATCATCTTACTTTCTATTTTCGGAATATCTAACCTCTCTCTGCACTTGCTTATCCACTTCAGTCAAAGTTGCAGCTGCAGTTCTGCTGTAAAGTCGGTGACTGCTGTTTAAATAATAATAATAATGTCGTGCTGCCTCTGGGGGTCAGGGAGGATATAACTACAACCACAGGAAGACGTACAGGATCACTGGAGGTAAGTTAAAAACACGTTTGTTTCTTTCGTACTGTGGATGAACCGACTCTGCTATTGAAATGACAACCTTACAAAAGGTTTGTGCTAGCTTGATCGATCGATCGATTGATGTAATCCTCCTGAGCAGGAGTCAGGATATCCTTAGCCTAGCTTAGCATAAAGACTGGAAGCAAGGGGAAACAGCTGGCTCAGTCCAAAGTGATGAACACAACTGGCAACACCTCGAAAGCCTGTTAATTAACCTGCATCTCGTTTGGTCCCCACACACTAAATGTAAAAATGGTTTCAGGGTTAGAGGTACTGGTTGGAGGTTAGTCTTTGCCCAGGTAACAGGACCAATGTGTGTTTATACCGTTGTATATATCTCTACACAGCCATGATCCTCCTACGCAGGTGCTTTCACTTACCTGACCTGATTGGGCTTCTGTGGACTGTGTGGGCGTGCACAGGCTTAGCTTTGATTGACATCTCCCTGTTGACAACTCACCGCACACCTCAACGTAACGCTTGGCCAACTTCAACCTGAACAGAAGTCAAATCAGAAATGATTGATGACGATCAGTTATTACTCCGTTTGATAAAATGTTGAGGTGTTTTTTTTTTTTTCAAAACCTGAAACTTGTGAATTCAGAGTCAGTAAAGCGAGAGTTATTTTCAGTCGGCACAAAGATTACAGCATCTTCTCACTTGTGTTCATTATATTTTCATGGGTGTAATGGTTGCTAAGCAACAACAGCAGTGTTTCTGTGTCTGAGGAACACAGAGAGAAACTACAGACAGGCTGAGTGGGTTTTGATTAAAAAAGAACAAATCTTTGATCTTCTCTTTGCTCTGCTTGCTGAAAAAATAACGCAGGACTCTCAGTTCGTATGTAGAATTTGTTTTATTAGCGAACATGAACTTTCGGCTGCGTCGAAGTTAAACTATTAATAGAAGCTGCTCATGTCACCGTGTTGGAAGAGTGACAGCTAACTGACAGACGGCCTGACTGAGCTGCTATTACAGAGATGACTTTCAGTGATACTTCCCTTGTGTATAGCAAATAATTCAGCATTTTCATGTTGAATGTTTTGGCTCTAGAGATGTTGATGCCTGACAGGATACTTCTCATAATGGCCGAATTCTTGTCGGCTTTAGTTTTAATGGTGAGCTACAAACCAATGAACTCTAGCAGGATATTTTATTCTGTAATAATTCCATATTTCCTGCCAAGATTCCAGTATGTGTTAAGGAAAGGTTCGTTTTTTGGGGAATCACAAGTCGCTGTAACTGGTCGTCCTCTCCGTACTGGCCGTGAAGCGACCCCCTTCTTAGCACTCTCAAAGATGGAGGACAAAATCTACTCTTCTTCTTCTTCTTCTTCCTAAAAGCAGAGTTAGATGACTCATATGAGAACTTTAGGTATATTTGGATTAATTATATGTGCATCAGATAACAACTTGTTGATGGTTACGCTTATGGAATAGCTTCGTCTATTTCCTTAAAAGAAAACGGCAAACATCTGCATGTCAAGGTTCCTTGATCTCTACATGAAAGCATCTTGCAAATTCACTCGGCCTCTGCGAGCGAATACAGTGATCGCTGCGGTTCCATTGACACGACGTGATCTTGGTCTGAAATGTCGCTGTTATAAATGCCAGGCCACGAGGCCGGGCCCAGAGCTGAGGCCGACGAGTGGTCACGACCTGAAGTGGTCACTGTAAAGACGATCTTTTAAATGTGTCTTTCCTCTGTTGGTAAAAATCTAACAAAAGCATTTTTCACTATTGACTTTTTCTGGCGTTTAATGATTTTACAGCCTCACAGTGTTGCTGTAGACTTTTTCACATTTTATTGGATTCTTATTCATATACTGTCTGACCCACTTTCTCCTCAGGGATCAATAAAGTTCTTTATTTATACTGTGTCGTATCTTAGATCGGAGTTCCAGCCATGCTGTGAGTGAATCAGCGTCGAGCTGAGTGGTGTCTGATTTGTATTGTAAGGACGTGTTGGACAGCTCAGACAAACAGAAGCTGTTTGCTCAAATGCCGAACTATTAGGAGGTTTAAGGTTTCGACTGCGGCCATTAAATGAAAGCCGGCCACAGTACTTTTCTGACGGTTTAACTGTGAAGAGGATTTAATCTTTTCATTGTCACAGCTGCAGTATTTCACTGTGAGGCATCAGCTTAATGTTAAAATGTACATTTGGCTATTAAACAAACCCCAACCAGTGAACTCAGCAGCAGCTAGCTGATATCCTTGTCTATAGCAGCTTGGAATAAGCAACAGGAGGTGGAACATTTCTAAATAGACAAAGCCAACAGTAACAAGGTCGAGGAGCAGACGTCACAATAATTCCTGGATTGGAACAGATACTTCTGTGACCCTGCAATGATCATCGAGGATGGAGATGTTCCCAGTTTAGGCTTCAGCTCTCTAATGAAACAAAAACATGCAGCACATATCTTATTTAATGTGATGAATCTGTAAAACAACAACAACCTTTGTCCTTTGTTTAGGAAAGCTTTTCCTTTTGCTGCTCGAGAGCCTCTCTGCATGTCAGCTGTTCCTGCTGTACAGGAAGTGATGCACTTTACTTAATAAACTATAAAACAGGGCTGACACTGTGCATATTCGTTAACTCCAGCGTTAACATGACAAAACAAAAGCATTCAACATCATCAGCATCTACGTTATCTGAGTCAACTTTTCAATTCAAAAACACATTTTGTCCACTTCAGTTTGTTCTTTTTTCGTATTGTGTTTCAGAAAATACAGCAAGTCATTGGGGGAACGTTGAAGTTTATGTCGAATATTTTATTGTCGTGTCACATCCTAAATCACAATCGTTTTTACTGTCGAATGTTGTGCAATATGTGCACCGTGTTTATATTGAATGGAACAGACCTGCTAGTACTGCGGTCTTCGAAGGGTTGTTTGGGGAACGATATGTCGAACAAAACAACAGAAAATAAAACACAGAGGCGACTTATTGTGTTAAGACTGGAGAACCGCAGGCAACAGGACTCAAAAGCACAGATTTTGATAGAAGCGGTCAGAGCGGGCAAACAAATCCAGGAAGGAGAAGGAAAGCGGCTGCGTCACAAAGGCAGGCAGGGATCCAAAAAAACAATGCTGGACCTCTCGACACAAAGCTGCTGAGACGAACTGCCACGGAGTGAACGGAAGACGCAGACTTTATACTAAACAAGGGAGGGACAACGAGACACAGGTGAACTCAATCAGAGCGGAGCATCCAATCAAAACAAAAGCAGGAAGTGAAGAAGTCTGAAAGGAGAGGAGAGTTAAGAAACTAAACAAAACAGGAAACGTGAAACACACGTGACTGAATGAACTAAGCTAAGTCTGGGCCTAACTCCCATATCACGAGGCTAGAACATCGCCATGGTAACCTACCAACGCACGGCTAACCGGCTCCGGAGCAGGTTCACTTCGGAGGGTCAGGTCAGAACCAGTTGACAGCCTGACCACTGACCAATCAGATCACGGGAAGAGTCCAGGCACGGACAGCAAGAATTCACAATAAAGTGACACGTTATACTTTTGTAGATCAGTGAAGTCGTTGTGATCCATGTGATCGTTTATTACGCTAAATATATAATGATGACGAAATCTGCATTTGAATTGCAAGTTTCTTTTCCCAAAAAAGATATTAGATATTAGAGATACAATTTTTTTGATAATAAAATATTATCCAGATATCGCTGATTAATTGTTCTGTTCATTGATGTGTCCTCGAGCAAGGCACCACACTGGTGAAATATGAATCACAGAGGACGATGACAAATACTTTCTAATTCCACCGTGACGCATCATTTCCTTCAAGTCTACTTGAAGGGACTTTTCCTGTTGCCTCGCTTGTTTTCCCGTCGAGACAGTCTGCCTGTCCTTTGAATCATCCGGCCCTCGCTCTCCTGAATTATAGATAGTTAAGCTCAGTGATTACAGCAGATTGCCGTACAATTGCCTGCGTCAGTCAACCGGAGCGCCATCAACTGTCCTAGATTCACAAATTCTCCCTCGAGTGTCTCTCCTGGGATGGAGGGTGCTACTCGTCTCCGGCTGCGTCTGTTTAAGAGGTTTATAGGCTGAGAAGTGACAGAAATTCATAGAGAGTGAAACTATTTTCAGCGCTTTTCAAGTCGAGCGGTGCGATGATAGGCTGCGGTGGGACTGTTGTCACGAAATCTTAAGTGGAGGTTATTTTTGGTATGAAATTAACAAGGTTGCTGTGTTGTTTTTGTCTGTCAGAGGGAGAGAGAGGTAGGAGCTGAGACGAAGTCGTTTCAGGTGAAGCTCTTACAGTAAAAGTTTCAAATCTGACTTCTAAAACTAAACTCTGCGAAATATGTTGGCTGTGTTCACACTGTAGCTCAAAATGTCCTACGTCTGGTTTTACTGACGGTTCCTAAGTAGTCTGAACAGAAAAGAAACAGCAGAATGGGAAACAAACTGGTCGATTTTAAACAGTATTGTCATGACTGAGTGATGGATGAGTCACATTGACTCCATTTCATGTTGTTCCAATACAAAACTTCCATCCCGAGAGCATCTCTTTAGTGCCCAAAACACCGCGTACAGTAAAGGTGCATGTGATCTACTAACCAGCACAAGATAACAAAGGGAAAACAATGGACAGTATATACAGAAGCCAGGGATGGACACAATTTTGATTTGTCTTCTGAAGAAATTTTATATGAGTTTTACAAGACCATTAACCCAGAAGGTCACCTAAATCTGTACTTACCACTGTTCTGACTGTTCTGAAGACCCTCCTGACCACCTGGATGAAAACGATACCACAGCATGATAAAAAGTTGTTTCTCGGTGACACTCATTCAAATGTCACCAGTTAATTATCTTTTAGAGAAACAGATGGTTTCTTCTGTCACTTGAATGAATGCCAATAAACTGCGGCTAACTGACATGGTGTGTCCACAACTTCTACATCTCTGGTGAATGTTACGAGCTCGGCAGGAGAGACAAGAACAAAGTCGATCAGGACCAGAGGCTGTAGGTGAGACACAGATACAGAAAATCGGATTTCATTGCGTTTCCATCCACCACTGTCGATGTAAACAGTTGGTCGAGCTAATTCGGTGCCGCTGCAGAAGCAGACGTCACTGAAAGAGCCGCCGTCAGAGCTCAAACGACGGAAAACATGAAAACACGTGTTAACGTGAGGAAGGTTACAGTCTCCTCATCGCTCCACACAGACAGTCGTCCTTTATTCAGTCTGTTTCCATCGTATCAGCCTCAGCCCAACAGAAAAACTTTTGTGCAATAATTCAACTTTGTTTTTCTGATTTCCAGCTTTCCCACTTAATAAATCCACGAATTGAAACAACACACAAAATCAGGTGGATGGAAATGTACTGATTGTCTCCTGAGAGAGAAAACTGTCTTCAATTGAGGAAAAATTGCTGCATAGAAAAACAAAATCATTAACACACGGTTACAAATGTTATATTGAATACTTCACATGTTGTACTATCTGTATCTAATTGGCTGCATCATCCATCCCTGTTGGTAAATAAGCGACAGTAGAAAATGCAGCAGGAAGCAGTGAAACTGATCCTGAACCTAACCGCTCCACAGGTGTGTGTGCTTTAGGAGGTGAACACACCTGCTAATCACAGCCTGGGCTGCATGCGTTTCAAAAGGGAGCGTATCACGAGTGAAAGCCGTGGATAGATAGTGAATCGTGAAATTTGGAATAAAACATTGATGAGGGAGCTGTTAATAATTCAGAGGCAGTGTAGAGATCTGTTGGTGAGCAGGAGTTAAAAGAGCGACCGTGTGTGTGTGTGTGTGTGTTCATAGTGACACACCGCTTTTCTTTAGTTCCTTTTTAATCACAACTGAATCTGCAGAATTTGTGGTTTTTGATTTTGATTTTAATTCATATTTTTGACACCAATTCGATATTTAGTTCAAATCCAGCTGAAGCTCTAAATGCTCCTGCTGTGTGTGTTGGGAAAGGTAAACTATGAAGACAATACAGCTGTTGCGACAGGTATGAACATGTGACGTGTGATGGTAAATAATAATGATAACGTGCACTGACGGTGTACGTGGACTGCTGCTAGCTAAACGTTAGAGCTTCATACTACTTTAACCTACAAATATTGACAGAAGGAGTTTTCATCCATTTTTCCGTCCCTCATACTGGAATCGATCTTAATGATTTAAGCCAGCATTTGTCCAAATACAATGTTCAACATTTAGGAGGATCCATCATGCCTTTGATTCCCTCCGCACTTTTAGTTCCTCCTGTGATGGATCCAGATGTGTTGATGGCAAACGCCTGTCAAAACTCACAGCAAAGCACTGGATTCCCAATAATTGTATTCTTACAGTATGCATAGTTCATACATTTGGTACAACAGAACATAATCAAAAACATCTGCATAATTTAAAACATTTCAAATTACAAACAAGTAGAAACATGACTAAAGGGCAAATGAAGCATGTGGGAGCACGGTGTGTGAGTCTGTAGCAGAGCCTCTGCTGTGGAGCTACGCTTCCCATCATGATCCTTTACAGGATTTAATGCAGGATTTGCTGTTTGCCGCCTCCTATGTACAAAATAATTGACTTTGAAGGCTGATACTGAATATTGATGTGAACTCCAGACGCCCCCCAGTCTGCGAGGAAGGACATGAACTCTGAATGCTCAAATCTGATCATCAGTCTGTACCGAAATGACGTCATGTAAAAGAAGCGTTCATCCTCGTCTAGCTAGAAAAAAACTCAGTTGTCATTTCATCAGCAAGAGATTCAAAGGGAAGATCTGCTCCAGTAGAAGTAAAAAGCTGTGAGAGTGAGAGGCGAGGTGGCTTTACAGTCACAGCATCAACAGGTGAGACTGAAGTCACCTCGAGCGGCAGTCAGTTCACCACGCTGTTTCCGTGGATCTATGGCAAAGAGTTTTTCTTTATAGTGCTTGTTTTTGTTTCTGTTTTACTGAGTCACCAAATCCAACCTTACATTATGTTAATAAGTGTCGTGGTCTGGTTGTGACACCCTCCCACAGTGCTGGAGGACGTGGACGGCAGCGGGCCTATCAGAGGAGTGACAAGTCTTATGATGTCTGCCATGTGACTCTCCATCGTTCTGTCAAGCAGAAGAGAAAGCTGCAGGAGATAGTAGAGCAGCCGCGGGGAGATATGCACACATCCCTATCTATCGTGGATGGAAAGAGATGCATAGATAGATAATATCCACACACGTCTATCCGTCTGGTTCGACGAGGGATGGATAGAAGTGTGGATATCTATCCGTCATAGTTAGATCCACAAAGAAATCTTTGACTTTGAGTGTAAAAATGATCCTAAAATACAACAAGTCTGTCTCCTGCTATCTGCGGCTTAATTGTGCCTCCTGACTTTTTGTGTTCTGGATGATTTCCTGTTACGTTCGATCAAATCGGTCGTCGTCCTCTACAGGTTCTCTTTTTTTGATTGACTTTCAGTGACTGTTGCTCGCATGTATTCAGTTTACAAAGTTCCTTGAGTTCAGAAAGAGGTATTGACAAGCAGCTTTCAAATATTTAATCGATGACTGATGATTTTGCCAGTTGAAGTGTCGCTAGCAGATCTTATCGAATTAGCGTTAGCTCCGCTTTGTTTGGTTGAAAACAAAGTCTCCGTGTGACTTTATAACGTCTCCACCTGACTTGTATAAATATCGCAACCTTGCAAAAGGTTCGTAAAAATGCCTTTGATGGCTAAATACATGCAGCAAACACATAAAGCGAACTCAGCACGAAAATGGGCCAATGCTTTCGAGGCCAAAAAGTCAGCATCACCACACGGTGATGATCCATGTAGACGACACTGAACCAAAGAAGCTGAAGAAGATGGTCGGCCCCCGTATATATGTAATATCAGAGTGTTTGTGCTAACAGCAGTTACCAGGACAAACAACAGAAAGGTTGAACTCGTGCTTTTTGTTATCACATTTAGCCTTCATGAGAAAAGAGAAGACTTTTCACCCCCCCCTTTCTCTTTTGGATGAAAGATTGACAAAAACCGAGTGAATGACGCGACGATGTTCAGACGGCGGCACGCTGAAGGAAAAACACGAATAAATGAGTGAACAGAACAGATGCAGGTGCTTCCATACAGCAACTGAATGATTTAAGTATGATAATGCTGAAGGGAATCGTGCGCTGTGGCCTATTTAGTCACCAGATCTGGACCCAGCTGAACACCTATGTTGCACCCCCATCATCAAAACACCGTCCGAGGGAACATCTTCTTGAAGAACGCTGTTCCTGCTGTCACTGTTTTGTCTTTACTGTGTCTGTGCAGACATACAGCTGCTGTCTCATTTTGAAGAAACCCGTCCCTGCCTTGTGTCCCCCTCCACAGATCCTCGTCGGTCCTCCCTGACTAACAAACCTCATTATACACATTATGCTGAGTGCAGACCCACACAGTCCCAGGGACATTGCTTCATTATTTTTTTTCTTTCTTTCCGTTTGCCCGGTTTGTCTCTTTGCTTTTGTCCTCACTGACCCATTTGAGCACTCTCAGGTACAGCCGCGGCCCAGCGAGACTCGACGATGGGGCTCCGGGGCTTGTTGCCTAGCAACAGGCAGCAAGCCGGCTTGTGTGGCAGTGGTGGTTTTATGTAACAGTGGGTTTGATGGTTGAATGTAGGGCGCTCAGTCTCCGGGGGGGGAAGTGTAAGGACGTTTGTGTCAGCGACCATGACCCCCCCCCCCCCCCAACATGCATATAGTGGATGGACAGTAAACAGAAAGGGCACGCAGCATGACAACAGAGTCCTGGCTCTGTGGATATGGACCATGTGATCACATGTTTGATCTGGGTGGAGTGGATGAGTTCTTGTTTTCATAACATTTTAAGTGCATTATAAATAGTTTTATTGCTGTAGTACTTTGCTGAAAAAGGTAAAACACTGAGTAAAAGCAGCATGAGTAAAACTAAAGGTAGCACGAACAGAAAACACAAACTGATGCTGCAGTGTCAGTTAAATCAGCTGGATGGCTTTACAGAATGAGGCAGGCAGAGGGCGCTGTTCCCTCTGAGCAGGCAGGAGGAAAGCCGCAGGTGGTGGTAGGCTTACGGGGAAAAAACACATTTATAGTTGTTTCAAATCCAGTCTGACAACGATAAAACCCTTTTAATCATGGCGGCGCACTTAAGCTGCCACGCTAACCTGAAAGCTATGCTGACACCTGCTTATTATAATCCCAGAGTCCACCTGTAGAACACTCTGGAAATACTTTACAAATATTAAACATTCATAGTTTTAAAAAGTCATCATATAAAGAATAATGACGCTAGTTGAGTTTCATGTGCTTTGTATGCTTTTGCATCATCAAGGTTGTGTGTCGACTCATTTTTTCACACATTTATGAGTCGTGTACTTGCTTCTCGGTGCTGGTTTGAGGGGAATATTAACATGCTTTTTGTGCATGCATGCGGTTCTCTCCGTGACAGCGTGTTTGTGTCTAGTTATGCATGTCTTTTGTGTGTCTTCCATTGTTTTCTCTGTGTGTGTGTGTGTGTGTGATAGTGTGTGTGCGCTTCTCCCTCCTCCCTCCGCCTGTTGGCCCAGATGGCGGTCGACTCTTTGTGGTCAACTGAAGAGCATCACCGGCGGGGAGGAGGCGGTTGCCATGGCGAAAGTGATGTCTGATTCATATCCAAACAGCTTCAGAAATTGTTAGTTTGAAAGCAGCTCTGAACTAAACTGTCTTGTTGTTTACACATTCATTCTTATAGATGGCAGTGAGACGGGGGCCCCCCATCATGAAGTGACTGTAGAGGGCTTTGTGGTTCTCTGCACTGAAAGCAACAAGATGAAGTCCAGTTCTTTATTATTCCTCCTTGGTTTTAGAGTGAAGCTGAACGGAGACTTTTATTAGCTGTGAATAAACGCTCGTCTCTGGTCACTGTTTCAACTTGGCTGCTTCATTTGATCCAGACGACAGGCTCTGGAGCTCTGAGGTAACAATTTGAGCTCAGCTGCGATGCTACAGGCCCTCTGCTGTGTTTGTGTGACGGGGGGGGGGGGCTCTCAGTATGTACAGGAAAACAAAACTGTTGAATGCATGACAGTATGTCCTGAGAGTGGCACCAGAGCAAAGGTCATATTAAAAGGTTTCCTCTTGGTGGCCATTTTAGGACATCTCAGACTCAAGCTGTCAGGCTCAGCTCTAAACTGTCAGACTCGGCTGATAAATAGTGTTTCAGCGTAGACAAGCGGGTATACGACGCGAGTGTTCGCACACGGAGGATTAAAAAGTCACCAAAGCCAATATAACTAAACATGACGCCACTGAGGGGGTTACTGTAAAAAGCAGCAGTAGAACCATCGCAGAAAACCCTGTGTCGTTGTTGTCGACCTCCCCCACAGCCCCCACTGCCCCCACTGTTCAGGGGCTGTATCGCATCTTGCGGAAACGTGGCATTCATTTCTGAAGACGTGTGCAGCCAGCGCTCGCAGCAGTGAGTGTAGTTACAGCACGCCGGGCTTTAACTGGTCAAAATGTGCACGTGTTGGTCCTTTTTTCTCAACTGTGTGTCGTCTGAGGAATCCAGATTTTCCAAGAGATAATTTAGCCAAATATGTATATATGTGTTTATTTGAAACTATATGTTATTTTCTGTTGTTAAAGTATTTGTTTTTTTGCCCACTAGGGGGCAGCAGAACAAAGTGTGAACACAATGCTGCCATATTATCACCCTGAAGTGTTCTGCATGTTCTGAACACGTCAGCAAACAGTTGCCTTCTTTCAAATTCAACAAAAACAGAGTCACATTATCTTTTTTTTTGGGGGGGGGGGGGTTATTTTCATATGGTTCCACCTGATGAATGTCAGTCTGATATTCACTCTCCTTTCAGTTTGGTTTGGTCTCCATCATGAAACGCTGGCCCCATGTCGAGCCCAGTTTCTCTTTGCTTCAGATATACGAGTGTCTGCTGGGTGTTTTCACCAGCCAACAGGAAAAAGCCATTAGGAAAATGGATTTGGCAGCGTTGTGTTTGTGGTCAGTCGGGTCAGAGACCTCTGGGAGCAGAAATGAGCCGAACACACTCCGACCTTTGACCCCCCGGGTCCAAAGCTGCCTGGATAATAAAACCCATTAGACCCTGTCCGGTTGTTTGTGGTCTGTTCCTGTTCAGCTCGTGTTGATACTACTTCACCAGAGCTGCTGTTTCATGACCAACTGACTGTAAAATGTTTTTTTAAAATGGAAACACCGACTCTTCCAGCATGACTGACAGCATGTTATTAAAATATAATGCTCAGGGATGTTGCCGAGGATAAACAGCTGCAGCAGCATCAAACTAAAGAATAATTAGTTCTGGAATTAATAGCGTAGCATAATGAGGATTGCTAGTTTACTCTCCTCCTGTTGAATAATACCTGTAATGTGTAATTATTTGTTATTAAGACTATTATTATTATGTTGATTTAACCCCTCTTTAATTCATCCTCACCCTCCTTTTTTATTTTAGTATCTTTTAAAAAAAAATCCCATTCAGTATAAAATATTCTTTTACTCATAATATCCCAACTGACCAATTTGGAGTTTGTTGGTTTGGCTCCAGTCTGTGATTAGGTCCATTTCCACTCTGCATTTATAACTTGCAACTTTATAATTTGGATGGAAAAGTGCCAGAAATTCAATAAAAAGCCAAATTGATCTAAAACGTTTTTTCTGCTTGATTGATGCTGAGTGTAAAAAAAACAAAACAAACTTTGTCAAACTTGAAAAAGAAGCATCATGTTTATTTGGAAAGATGTTGGAGGGTCACACAGGTCGTCCTGATGTACGCTGCTTAGTGTGAGTCATCTCTACAACGTAGTTAGCGAGCGTGAAGTTAGCCACAGTGGACACATCTGTGGGGCGACAGTAAACTGGACTTTGCCTTCAGCTAAATGGCGTTTTAGCTTGTAGCGTTTACATTTCAGAAATGTTCTTAACTGCTTTGTGAGAGATACGTGACGTAGTTTTTGATGGTTTGATGCAGTAGTGATGCTGCTGTACAGCCTCTGCAGAATAACCCCCCCCCACAGGTCAAACATCTGAAATCTAAAAAACTTCATCTGCTAACAGACACACACACACACACACACACACACACACAATCGTACGCATCCACACATGCACACACTGCACCCCCAAACATGCCAATGGTCGCCATGGCAACTCCATTCTCCACATCTCTGCCTCTCCCGTCGTTTCCTCCTCCTCCTCCTCCTCCTCCTCTTCCTCCTTCATGTCTAACAGAAAATCCATACGAGGGAGGGAAACGAGAGGAACACAATCGATTGGTCCTGAACACACAGGACACACAGTCGTTCACTTTGATTTACTGATTTATTTATTTATTTACTGATCGCCGATGTCTCTGTTTAGAGACGCCTGGGTGAGGAGGGCAGGAATATTAAAGCTGCGACATCCAACTTTTAACACACATTCAAATGACGACATGTGTGTTTGTCTGACAGGATTTTTGTGGGCTTATACTATTTCCTGTGGGCGTGGCCAGCAGTGAAGTACACCAATAGGAGCGAAGGGTGACGGAAGAAAACAGGTAGAAAAGAAACATGAAGACGGACATTCAGCTACTGTTTTGGTTTGCTTGTTAGCATGATGGAGACCTGACAGCTGTCATCGACTTCACTCATCAGTAAAAGCAGCTTCATGAGCGACGGGACCCCTAACCCTGCAGCCCGGTCTGCTGACATCACTTCCTGTCGTGCTGCAATTCCAAATCCACTATTCATGCAAGTCCGTAAGGGGGCTCATGTGGACTTTCTGCAGACTTTCAGAGATGCCGCTTTGGGGAGCTAAACTGATTGAAATACCCACAATTCATTACAATACAGATGTGTAATTTAATAATATAATAATAAGTGATGCTTTAAAGTCACCTGCCGTATCCTGGACTCATGTCGTCTCGCAGTCTTGTAAACTTGACTGTGAGTTCAGCACATGTGCCTGAAGTCTGGAGGGTGGACATTTGCATTGAGCTAGCTCTCATTTCGTGGCCTCTTGTGTTCCTGTGGTCTACTATCCACATTCTGTCCTCGCCCCCATGAATGAGCGTCTACTAGCAAACAGAAATACAGCTACTTTCATATTCATAACACTTTTTCCTGTACTTTCAGGTGTAATCTCTGCTGTCTAAACGTCTAATCTCACTCCTCAACATACCTCCAAACTGCACAGACTTTTTGACATGCTTGATCAATAAAGGTTCTTACTGTAAATAATGTTTATAATACTGTCCCGTGTCGCTTTTACTACTGATGTTCTCAGGTACGATCCTTCTGTTCCCTACGTGTAACCAGTCATGAAGAGGTCAGAGGTCACAGCACCATGACAACAGATGAAATGTTCCTGCAGCCGCTGAAGGATCAACAATATTGATCTGCTTTTTCGGTCTGAGTCCGTCCTCAGTGTCTGACTGCAGGAGTCTGACTGAGCCTCTTCTGCCATCTAGTGGACACTTGTACACATTGCTGAATGCATGAGGACTAGAAAACCCTCCCAGTTAGTTAGTGATACCGCTGTCTTTGTTTTTAGACATTGCCAACATAGTTTCCTAGTTAAAGCTGTCAAATAAATGTGGTGCAGTAAAAAATATTTGCCTCCAAAATGTAGTAGAGTAGAAGTATAAAGCAGCATAAAATGGAAATACCCAAGTGAAGTACAAGTGCATACAAATTGTACTTGAGTACAGTACCTGCATAAATGTCCTCAGCACCAGTTCTTTCAGCATCAGTGCAGGGATCAGGTCTAGACAGGATTCAAACCCAAAACCTGTATGTTACCAAAACTGCTCTTTAAACTACATCCGAGTATCAGACACAAGATAATACATCAAATACTGGATTCGGATATTTGTCAGAATAGTGGAACTCTCAGAGTTCAGTGTTTTAGTCTGATGCCAACATGTTTAACTTCCTCTCTACTCATTCATGAAGGTGAATGTTCTTTCTCTTGTTGTTTGTGTTGATGATCAGAAGGTTGAAGTCCAAGAACACAGAGACACCGAATCAAATCCCAGCCGAGAAAAAGGAAATCTCATACAAACGATGCAATCACAAATTAAAACAAGTGTCATTTAACAGCAAACAACTAGACGAAGGACTAGAGAGACAGAAAGGCAGTCCAAACGTTTTCCTCCTGGCACATACTTTCAGGTTCAACAGTTGCTCCCATCCTCTCAGTGGAGATCAGATACTTTCAGTATTTGGACTCTGATGACTGGACTGACATTTATTCTCCCTTTTTATAAACCAGCCGTTTAGATTAACTGACAATGGTCCCGTTCACTCACACTTTGTCACCGTGTACGCCTTTTTAAAGACCTGCAGACATCCTGCCTGCCTGGGGTGTTAATAACTCCTACAGCCTGTTGGTCTTCTCGGACACACCTGACTGTTACATGCCAGCGTCTCTGTTTTATCTTTGTGTTAGAATCCTGCAGCTGAATGGTACAGATGATCAGGTGCGACGCCGATCATCAACCATCAGCTCCGTCAGTCAGAGTCCAGATGGTTTGGGATCATCCAGCAGGTGTCTGGTCTCATTTCCAGCTCCTCCTCTTCACGCTCGTCTGACGATGTGATTCATCAAAACCTTCTCAAGAAGAAGAAGAGTTCTTTCTCTGGTGTGGAAATGAAAGCAGCTGGTTTGCAGTCTTTTCTGCATTAAAGTGAAAATGAACAGGAGGCTCAACATTGTGTTTCTATTTTAATTCAGGTTCTCTGGAAACCTGGAAAACCTTTAATCAAAGAAAAAGTGAAACGCTGCCGTCGGAGGACCAGTTTCACACATTCACATACATGTTTTCAATTCATTCATTCAACGGGATTCTTCCACCCAGTTTTAAATATGTTTACCTTTGTGTTACTGGTTGAGCCCCCTATGTTTTATTTGTTCATTTTACTGTTTTTATCTTATTTTATTGTGTTCTACTTTATTCACGGTACTTTTATTTTCTGGATTTTATTTAATTGTGGTGCAAATTTGTTTTAATTGCGTTTTACCTTTGTAAGGTGCTATTTAAATAATGTGATCATTATTATCAAGTTGTCTCAGTTTATATTACAAACATCTTGTAAACTGTTAAAGTTGTAAAATCTTAAACATAATGTTGTTTACTGTTTGTTATGTGATCAGCGTTGACCTCATGTTTCTTCTCAACACAACCTGTTGTGCAAATGTGACCAAATAAAGGCACCGGACACACGGCTCATATAAAAAATTAGACCCCTTTTATTGTGTTCTCATATATAAAAGAAATACAAAAAAGAAACATCGACACCGGGCGGGGGTCAGAGCGGGACAGGGTTTCTGGGTTTGGGACTGGGGGGGGTGGGTCGGTGGCCAGGCGACATAAAAAGGGGACGTGGAAACGACAGGAGGAACGTCAGACAGTCCGAGGGGATCAGTGGAACAGACATCGAACAGATGAGGGGGGGTGAAAACAGAACGCGGCGGTCCCGTCCAGTCCCTCCCTCCCTCCCTCCCTACCCCACCACCACCACCACCACCTCCTCCTCTTCATCCTCCTCCACCTCCTCCTTCAGGAACAAAGTGGAGCTTCAGTCCTACAAACATTCACCAGAAGCAGAGCTGTTTCAAGAGGCAGGAACAATCTCATTGGTTGAGTTCAAACCTGAGTGGGAGGAGCCAGAGAAACTTCTGGCAACTGGCAAGAAAAGTGGAAAGAAGTAACTTTGGTGAAAGTATGAAGTGACTTCATTCATTCTTTCAGGACATTCACGATGTTGAAAGTCAGCAGGACGGTTTACTAGGTTACCTCGACAGCTCAGCTAGGCTAACCCGCTAATCAACCTCGTAATAACCAACTGATATCCTGCCCTCGCCTGGTCTTAAAGGTGCCCTGTAGAGGTTTCTTGTAAACAAACAACAAAGTTTCTGTTTACATTCAGTGTTTCTCACCAATTTCCTTCCTTACAAAACATTTGAAAAATTGAGTTTGAAACCGGCATCGTTTACGTCCACCGATGTTAGCTAGCAGTCTCCTTCCACCTTGCCTTTGTTGGTGCATCGCTGTGTGTGTGTGTGTGTGTGTGTGTGTTTGTATGCTGGAATAGTGTGACACCACCAGCAGGACTGTGCGTGACCTCACCCGCATGCATGTGAGTCCGAGAACAAACACAAGGGGGAGCCACAGTTACAATACGGCTCCACAGGGTGCCTTTAAGGCTGCGACATTGTTGCACGCAGGCGAATGTACAGAGAGACAGAAGTGTGGCTGTTTCTTCATTCTTGTATGGATAACGTGTTTTCTTCCTTTTCCATTTTGAACTCATGTCCCAACAGGAGTCGGATCATCCCATCAGCTCGTTTAATGCTCAGGGACCGAATCTGCGACATGAGACAATTTACTCTCGTGCTAATTTTTTCACAACAATCACTATACTTGCACCACAACAGGATTCACAGGCTGAGCTGCAGTTTGCCACCGTCTGCGATCTGTGTGTAGGCTCAGGGTCTTGGGGTTTGGGAGTTGTACACGTCCCCTGTAAGCCTCTACAACCCGTAAGACGCTTCTCTACGTAGACCTGCAGCGATAGCTTAGATATCTCAGGAGAATTCAAGCATGAGGGTCAGAGGGTTTGAAAGGGTTTGGTTGAAACCGAACACGAATGTGTTCATCAGTCGCCACAGAAGGTGCTTCAGTCTCATCCACACCTTTTGTCCTTTTTAGTTTGGGATGGATTCTGGCTCTGGTGCAGGAACATGGTGTCTCTGTTATTAATCCTGTCTACAAAGCTCTGATTGGTCAGTTTTCCCATTCGGCGTCATTCTAACGTTACTTAAAGCCAGTGTTCTGTATTATTATTCACTGAAGTTTAACTCAACCACTGGGATCATGTCAGCCTGAAGAGCAGCTCTGCCTCTGAGCAATCTGAGCGGAACTAAAACTCCGGTCTGCTCTTCAGGACAGCTCAGTCTTATCAGCTGCTTCGGTGTGATGCCCCCCTCCCACCTCGGAGCCACCGGGCGCTAACAACGTCCTCCGGTTGTAGTGGTGGTGGCCCTTCATGATGCCCGAGTTGTTGTTCTCGTTGAGGATCTGCTTTTGCTTCTGCCTGTTGAGCGACTGCACCAGGCCGAGCACCACGGCCGCCAGCGAGTACTGGCCGGTGATTTTGCGCGGCTGCAGGATGAGCGGGTTGGGCTGCACCCGGCCCAGCAAGAAGTGTGTTCGGATCTTGCCCTCCTGCTCGCTGATGCCCTTCACGTAGATCTCGCCGCGGTACTCGAAGGCGAAGCCGCGCTCCTTCAGGATCAGGTAGGTCTCCTCGGGCACCTGAATCTTGCCGCTGACCCCCGTGCTGTCCATCCGGCTGGCCAGGTTCACCGTCTTCCCCCAGATGTCGTACTGAGGCTTCTTGGCACCGATCACGCCCGCCACCACGGAGCCGTGGGCCATACCTGCCGAAGACACACAGGTGATCAGCCGTCACAACTCCAGAGGGGATGTTCAGTCATCCTGGACCCCAGTTTTCAGTTTCTTTTACTTATTTATTTATATTGTAATTGTCTTTAGAAATGTGTGATGTCATTCAGTTTCCTCCTGGATTTCATGTTTCCACTTGTCTGTTCTTGTAATGACTTGTTGGCTTCCTTGTGTTTGAGATATTTTTATTATGACTACATACAAACAAGTTATTCTGTTTAAACAAACGTTTCTTGTTCGTATCAAAAAACGTTCTTGTTGTCACATAATACCAACTTATCATGTTAAAACAAGAAACCTTGTTGGACAGTGTGTTCCTGCCGGTAGGTTTACTGCTTTCCGTTTGTTAAGATTTGATTTGAACCTTTATTCTAAGTAGTCTACGCACTGAGGAGATAAAACAGTTCCATCCTAGAAAAGAAACTAAAGGCTAAAACAATTAGGCGATCGATTGATTGACAGCAAGTTTACGTTGTTTCAAGCAAAGATTTTAAATATTCTGTTTCTCAAATGTGGGGATTTTTTTAAAATCTGTTCTATATTATTATGAACTGAATATATTTGGGTTTAGACTATTTGTTGGATTAAACAAGATCATCTTGAGCTCCGGGAACGTGTCGGGGTCAAAGAACACAGTGAACTGATCAGTGATGACGATACTGTAATCGTTAGTTGCACCCAGAAATGTCCAAATGTAAAGATGTGATCAGATGAGACAACAGAGAAAATGGGCAATTTAGATATGTAAGATTTAAGAGGAAGCATCATCTGAAGTCAGAAAACAGCAACGAGAAGAACGACTGAAAGAAAAGACAAAGAAAAGACACGGAGCTCTCACCGATCCTCAGCTCGAAGTTGTTGAACGAGTGCTTGTTGATCTCCTGGATGCTCTCCTTGAGGGCGATGGCGAAATCAGCCAACGCACACAGGTGACCCCATTTATCTTCACATTGCTGTGGAGGCAGAGGAGGAGAGAGGAAGAGTCTGAGTCAGCTGAACGTCAGGACCGGACGGAGGGCAGCGTGTCAGTCGAGTGCGTCCACGTGTCAGAGTCACAGCAGCTGCTGCTCGAGTGTTTTTCCACTCGTTGTATTTTGTCTCAGAAAAGGTCTTGTGCAGCGGCTTTGTGATAATAAATAAACCAATGATGCGTTTGAGAGGTTTGTTTTTGGTCATTTCTTAATTGTTGAAGACAATGTGGAGCAAGTTAAAGAGAAATCTGTTTTCAGTAACCCCAAACTATATTTTATGGTATAATAAAACAATTTCCGGTGCAAACTTCACTGTCTGCGTCCGTCCCACTGAATGAAAACATGTAACACGATGACCTGTTCAGACTCATTTGTATTTTGTGACCCAGCTAGCAAACCCTCCAACATTTGGTCTATATCACAAATACATGAATCAACGTAAACATGATTACTCTGAGTTCATAATAAAGTTTATAAGAAAAAGGTCTGAAAATGTATAAAACTTCAGTGAGTTGATGCTACGTCAGTCAGCTAATGAAATCCACCTGAGATATTTGGAAAATCATAAACAAGTTAGTGTCTTGTGAGCCTCATCAGCTGGTACAGCATGCAGGCTGAAAAGCAACAGTGTGACACCAGGACTGCACCGGACCTGGAGGACCTCACCTGCTTTTCAGGCGATAGGCCAGAGACGGCCATGTAGGTGCTGCCGATCGTCTTGATCTTCTCGATGTCCTGGAAACGTTCCTCACCAAGCAACTGTGACAATGGATGCAGTGAGAGAGACCAAAACACAAACCTGAGTGAAATCAAGACGTCTTAGGATTTCGTTCTTCGTTTCAGAACTTGTTGCACATTTTAGATTCATTTTCTAACTGATAGGAACAAATAACCCTCTGCTGCTTCTTACCATTGGCTGCTGCGGACACGACACTGATCCTACTGTATATTTAGGCAATAATATAGTTTTACTAGAATAAAAGAATAATAGAACTAAAACAAAATGGAGTTCCTGCCGGCTCGGTTTCCCGACAAAACACCACATGAACGCTGTCAGTTTGTGGTCAGTTGATGACGTTTTATCATTTCATCATTATCATTCAGACTGTGAATTTGACAAACATCAGTTGTTTTCTGGTGGAAGCACTCGAATGTCAGTTCAGATTTTTCCCTCTGTCAGCTTCCCGCCTCCCACCATGTACGAATGCAGCAGAGAGGATTGTGTACTCAGCATGAGACACTAACACGGCCATCTACTGAAACTGCAGCCAGAGAGAACTCCTGGGGAAAGACAGCGTCGTCCTGCCTACCTGACTGACGGAAACAATGAGCCCCGGCAGCAGGAAGAGAAAAGAACTTCTCTGAGCTACAGCAGCAGATTTGATGTTTCAAATCAGCAGATATACCGGAGCTTAAGAGTAGTTGTTAGTTGTTGATCCTTCCACGTGATTCTCTGCTTCTGACGCTATGAGTCACCGTCTCGCTCTCTGCCTCTCGAGTCGAGTTCCCCGACGGAGAAAAGAGGAAAACGTGCGTGAAAGTGAGGAGTGAGGCCCGAGGCAGCAGAGAGCTCAGCTGGTGTCTGTCTGTCTCTGCTCTTATTAGGACACTTTGACATCTTCTGTCAAAAACTTCAGTTCAGTTCTGAGGCTCGGATCAGGACCACGAGCTCCTCCAGTCTTCAGTCTGTCCACAGGGGACCGAGACGTGCCAGAGTTTTAGGAAACTTCGGCAAGCGTGACGACTCGTACTGAACCTGAAGCACGGAGGATAATCGACGAGCTTTTTCATCTACGTGTATTTCATTTCTTCAGATCAGTAATTCTTTGTGCCTGTTTCAGAAATCAGGACACTTTTGAAGTATACTTTCCAGAAAAGTGAATCCTGAATTTAAACTTCAAGCCTGACCTAAATAAGCCAGATGCAACCAGATGTAGAGTGTGTGTTCTGCTGTTTTTAAGCTGTGTACGAATGGATTTGATCTAAAACTTCTTCTGTTTTAATTCTATTGTCATTTTCAGAAATGACATAATTGAAAGAACTGAGTTTGGGACTCTTTGCTTTTCTTTTCTTCTTCTGTGATTACTGAATTGTTGGCCGCTGGTTGTTGTTACAAATGTTTCCTGATACACACATAACCACTGACTACTGAGAAATCAGTACTGGAGGAAAGCGGTGGTGTACTTCAGGAAAGAAGTGTCCAAAGTATTTTGAACGTTCTCGTCTTTTCTATCTGAGATAAAAGCCTCCTGATAAGCTGCAGACGTGAGCGCTCCCGTTGTCTCTGCCTTTGCATTAATCAGTTCTGAAGTGTTCGGGGAAGTAAGATGGATGTTTTAATCAAAAATGGAAGATGTTGACGTCGGAGACGGTCCCCTGCATGTTTTAAAGTTGGACTGAAGTAGAAGTGGGTGCACTTCAAAGTCTGCAGTCTCACCTCGTCAAAGTCGGCAATAATTTCGTTGAGGAGCCTCAGGCACTCGACTCCCTGGTTATTCATCTCGGTCTGGGAATAGAAGTCGGCGAAGCCAGGGATGGATGCGAACATCACGCCCACGGAGTCGTAGGACTGAGAGTACAGCTCCTGTGGGGACAGACGTCACAGACTGAACACCTATTGTCACATTTTTCTGGATGAAATAACTTCAGTTATTCACAATTCTTTGCTCATATACAATTTCTTTGAAGTTTAAGGGCGGAAGACGTATTCCTTTACTTCAGTAAAAGTACTAATACCACACTGTGGGAGTTTTCCCTCATCCAAATGGAGGGTCTAGGGACAGGGTGTCATATGCTGTACAGATTGTAAACCCCCCTGTGGCAAATTTGTAACTTGCGATATTATATAATTAAAATTGACTTGACTTGAAAATAGTATTAGTTATAAGTAGAATCAGCAGAAAGTACCTAAAGTATGACAGTAGACGTGTTCATGTAGCAGTAAAATGTTCCCTGTCAGTGTTTCTGTTCTCTCTGATGTTTCAGAGCTCATGTGAAGTACTTTATATACTGTTGGGTACTTTCATCTCCAGCGACGCATCATATTCTATAAGATCAGCATGTGCTGTCCTGTGAGAACCACGTATCTCTACTAAGTCCACTTGTCCTGTTTTCAGCTTTGTGACGATGTGTTTTCCAGCTGATCCGAGGAGGCTTTAAATACTTTATTTAGCTGAAGGAGGAGGAGGAGGATGTTCTCAACACATGAAGGAACTCTTCATCACGAACATCTGGAGATACATGGTTTTCACTGGACAGGAAGGGGATGAAAGTAACTAAAGCTGTCAGACGAATGTCGTGCAGTAAAACGTCCAATAGCTCTGAGATGAGGTGGAGTAGAAGTATGAAGTGGCATTAAACGCAACACTAAGGGTAAAGTACAAGTACCTTGAATATGTACTTAAGTACAGTACTTGAGTAAATATACTTAGTTACATTCCACCTCTGTCCTTCTTCACGTTGTTATTCTTATGTAATTTCAACTTGTGAAAATAAATAAGACTCAGACTCAATGTTAAGAGTTGCTTTGCTCCACAGCAGCGTATGTTGCAGCAGGCGCAGCTGCAGCTGCACTACACTGTCTCCACCACCGGGGGGCAATGTTGACGCGTGGCCGAGCAGCGCAGCAGGCCTGTTGACATGAAGCAGCATGTCCTCACACATGGAGTAATTCATCATGTCATTATGGGAATATTTCAATAAAAGGCTGGTAAACATAACGTCCAGCCATAGTTCAACATTTCATATTAATAATTAAGGAGAAGTCGGGCTGCTCTCTCTCTCTGTATTCTGCCTGACTTTCAATGTAATTACACACTCGTGGAAATAAGCCTCTGACTTTATTGTGACATCCTTACTGACATTATACACACTTAATGAGCTCAGTCAAATGTCAAAGCTTAAAGGTGAAAGTTGGTAAAAGTCGAGCTAATTGAATTTCTCGGTCCTTCGCTGCGTCTCTTCAGGATCACGTCAGGCGGCGTTCGGAGGTTTATTTGCAAGCGAAGGCTCTTTAATGTACTTTTAGTTTTCTACACTACATAGACAGATGGAGACTGACGTGGTCACAGGGTCTAAACCACCGGCAGCTGAAGTGTCCTTGAACAAGGCCCTGAAACCTTTGCTGCTCGGAATAAAAGCTTCAGAAAAGGCTAAAAATGAAAATGCTGATATAAATGACTCTCAGCTTTCTGTCACCTGATTAATTCCAAAGATCATCAACACCTCTTCGGGGTGTAGGAGCCTATTAATGACCCGGTGCTCCAGTATCTAAATCACGGAACAATAAACATCCTGATTAATAATGTAACAAGTGATTAGGACCCAACCTACCCTAATGGATGCATTTTTAATCATGTCCTTTTTAATTAGGAACAGGCATGGGAGCAGAATGATACCAGCTCTCCTCTCCTGACATTCATAATTCATCGGACGCTCGCCTTTTGTTCGGGAAGCAACGGAAGATCGGAGGAGTCGATAATGAAGGAGCCCGACGAGGACAGACGAGGACAATACGGCGATTTGACTCCGGTGCGTGATAACTGTCCTCACTGCCGACCAATACAATCAGTCGTTATCGAGTTGAGTGCAGCAGAGACGCCATTTTCTTCCTCTCGACAAGACTTACTTTATTTTTTGTCTTAATTAATATCAAACCCTGGTGATGGATATTCAAATAGATTCACTCTTCTTTCGTTTTAATTGCTGGCAGCTCATTACAGAGTAACACAGAAGGTATCAGCCAGCCTTTGATTAGGATGTTTTCACACGTCACCATCACTTCTACAATTTCTGCAACTGATTTCTGGATAAGGTTAGGGAGAGACTGTGGTCATGGTTAACAAGAAGGAGGTAGACTTACAATTGCAGGTCTGTCATGGGACCACTTCCACCTGGCATCATAAGGGGCACGCTACTTCCTGCATTGGCATTGAACGTAAATGGCGATGTGCGGACGTGACACCAGGGGAGGCTGCACTGACAGGATGCCCGTTCCTCAGATTTCTGCTCTGCTAGATCTGCCCCGGTCAACAGTAACAGAAGCTCAGCTGCAAAGCGATAAGCCACACAAGCTCACGTACGGGAAAATCAACCATCTGCAGATGCAACACGGGCTGCTGAGTTCTAAACCGCCTCGAGGAGCAACGTCTGCAGAGGAACGGCGCGTCAGAAGTTTCGACGACCGAGCAGCCTCAGATCACCATGTGCAACGCCAGGCGTGTCGGCAGGAGGGACGTGAAGCTCACTGGTACTGGACTCAGCTTCACTGTCTGCCAGTCTGTGTTTGGTGGGAGAGCAACAGCCTGAACGCAGAGCGCCAACTGTAGAGTTTGGTGGAGATTGTTCCTGTCAGTTAAGTTAAATTATAATGCCGCAGCACTCAATTATAGTTGTGGCAACAGTTTGAGAAGACCCTTTGTGTGTGTGTGTGTATTTGTTTCCATTCTAGACTTTTAACGCTTCATTCAGAGGAAGTTAAAAGTACAAAAGGAAAAGGGCAACAGAGAGAAGGTGAACAAAAAGAGAAACTTGGTAAAGTTTGACTCTCTGAGAGTTTGGGCAGCTGAGTCACTGCTGCGACCGAGAGACAAATCAATGCGTTCTCTGCCGCTGACTGACAACATGTTATTAAAATCAAATCAAATGCATGCGACCAAAAAAGCTCCTCGGCTGAATGAACCGCCCCACCGCTTCCCGCTCTCTCTCTCTCTCTGTACAGCTGTTTGAAAAGCAATTACAGAGCCTTTTCTTTCCTCCGCGGGCTGGAACACCGAGGCTCAGGGATCTGACTGTAATGAACGCAGGGGACTAATTTCAGAGCAGGTCTGCAGGGACGGCTGAGGTGAGATGTACACATGTGTGAGAGGAGGTGCTGCAGACTGAAACACTGAGCTTCAGAGCCACTGTTGTGCTTTGATATGGTCACTTACTGAAAATATGAACCATTCATATCAGTGGGTGACAAAGGGAGTCCTGCACTGGGGTCTTATTTTACCAGCTTTGGCCATCCTCTTGTTTCAGCATTAATGTTAAAAGTTAATGCTGAGATCTGGGAATGCAGCAACATCGCTGAAGTCTGATCAGAAACAAACCAGGTTGTACAAACTACGTCCGTCGACGTCACAGTGTTCCCAGATCTCAACAATCACTTAGGAGAGTACAACGTTACCATCATTGTTGACCAAACTTGTAATAAACTGGAATTTTCCTTGAGATTTCATTGATTTCTGCCTTCCAGCCTGGTTGATTTCTGTGGGCTTGAAAATGAACTTTGACGCTTTGGATTCGTTTGAGACAGATAATAGTCCGCTGTATTCACTATTTCTTTGTCAAATTAAAGTTACTGTCACATGGTAATGCTGCTGGAGACACTTTTGAAAACCCTGTTGATGAGTTCAGGCGCTCCTAAAAAAAGCATCACCTTCACGAGAGACATTGAAAATGTGAATTTGGTTGTTTTTTTTTTAAATTTAAGTTAGTTGTTTCATGACTGTCTGCGGACACTGTGAGGGAAAATTCAAACGCGTGACTGGGTTTTGTGCGGACCTCGTTGTCCCGGTCCTTCTCCAGGAAGTGTCGGGCCACGTGGCTGGGCAGGATGTTCCTCAGCATGTTCTCGTTGTGTTCTCGCAGCTCCTTCATCTCGTTGATCTCCTCTTTGGCCTGGACGCGCCACAGGAAGTCTAGCCGGGCCGTGTACTCAAGCTGAAGATGGAGGAAACACACAAAAAAACAACGTTAGCACAGTGTCCTCGTCATGAGCGCTTCTTCATCTCTCAGTTCAGTCCGTATTACTCTGCTGAGGGGCCAATCGCAGATCATCCTCCGGGACGCCAGCAGTCACTTTTCAACCCTCTACATACTGTAGATTCTTCAATCTTTGTAGTACTCAGAGATACAAGTACTCTGACTCTGATTACGTTGTGTTTTCATACATTTTCCAGTTGCCAGGTCACTGTCAATCAAACCAGATGAAAACACCCACGGAGCAGTTTAGCTGAAACTGCGAGCGTTTAAATCTTCATGAACAATGATGTGTTTGTCAGAACTGATTGATGCTTATTCAGTCGTAAGTGTCTCGTGTTGTAGAGAAATACTTGAGATTTAAAACAAAGCTTTCAGGGGCTTTAAAAGACACTCAGCATTTGTAAATATATATATATATATATATATACAGATCCTCATCCTGACCCTGTTAACGCTGCCTGATACAGTGACCAGTGATGACTATTCACAGAAACAAATATCCAGAATCTGCAACTTGTCGAGCCTCTCAAGACCTGAAAGAGCTCCTTTCCAGACAGGCCTAAGACTTTGTTAATTGCTTAGAAATTCAACCAAAGATAAGAGGAAAGTCCGTCGTTTACATCATTTCGATGATGGAAAGGCCGAGCCGCGGCTCCATAATGAACGGCTGAATAAAAAAAACCCGTTAAAGGTTGGATCAATTATGGAACACAAGAGAGTGCGATCAATCTGAAGGGCAGAAAAAGGGTTCTAATAGGCAGCACAAATTGCTTTTCTGAATGCACAATTAATACAAAGTCATTTGAATACATTAGAGCCAAACAAAAGTCGGTATCATTTAGTTTGTACTGGGGGGGGGGGCAGCCCTGATATTGAAAATTAATTTCGGGGGCAGGCAGATAAGCCTGTGAGGATTTAAGCGTCTCTCTCTGGCGATTGGCGGAAACAGTTTTGTGATTAATCCTGCTATCAATTAGTCTCTTAATCATATGAGTGAGTACAAAACTTCAGTTTTCCTAATTAAGAATGCAGAGCCTGCAGGGCCGCTTCGGTACTGGGGTGATGAGACGGTGGCCGGTGAAATAACGGGTCGCTCAGGCGTTAACCGACGTGACCTCCGCAGCACACGGCTCCTGTTAACACTCAGAGACGTCTGGAAGGAAACACCCACTCCTCATAAACGTTTCACTCAGCGTTAGAGCCGCTGTTATCTTTCACACTGTGCGATCAGCTGCAGAACAACGTTCAGCTGTACGCTCGCGTGTTCTGGCCTGACAGCTTTAAATATATGAGGATATTAAACACGGAGCAGATTTTGGGCCCAAACTGAAGTCTGGAAGAAGTGTTTTCACAGACGTGGAGAGCAACGAGGAGCTTTTCACTTTCTGCTTTTCCTTCACTACATTTTTGAGGTAAAATTACTTACTGGTTACCTTTTATTTAATATGTATTTTAGACATTATGAAGCATTGACACAGTTTTAATTCTTCACCAACACTAGAGATTAGTGATATTCTTTATTATGTCATGTACAGTTTAGTTGACTGGCCATCATATATTGAGTTATGAATAACGTGTTACATTTGAATATCATCATCCCATTGGAGTTCATTTTACAGCTAATACTTTTACTGAAGTAAAACTTTGATCGCAGGACGATGTTCATCTCTCAAATCACTTTTATCAGAAAGCCTTTTCTCACATTTTCACAATAATGTGAACCTGTTTTATTGTTTTCTTCTTAAGTTACTCTGTTTGTTTAACTGTTAAACACTTAATAACTTAGATTATTATTATTATTACGTAAGATTTTCCTCCTGACACATCTGATGTTTGATCAAACACTTCCTTGTTTTCCTGGCAAGTGACCTCTTGTTCATACATTGACTTAACTGAGTTGTTTTTAAGCCTAACCAAACCTTAACCGTAGACATGGCAGAGCAGGAAACAAACGACGGGTTGTTAGGGAACACAATGGAAAATGAACATTTGTAGTGTGATGGCTTGTTATTAATCCTGCAGTTAATTAATTATTTGAAATGATTCAACAGAAAAGTGGGGTGTCAAAACAAGGAACCCTAATCATTTCAAAATAAGAGCCTTGTCTTCAGCTTTGTAATGAAATGCTTCATGTTCACTGTGCTTGATAATGTAATTACAGCTCTGACAGGAAGCAGCGTTCATGAAGGACAGCCTCATCTGGCTCCGGTGCTCTGGTGCCATTAGTTTGTTATGTAAAAGGACTGAGGCTCGGCTTCCTCTGCCGCTTCTAAAGAAACGAAAATCATCACATGGCAAAATACATACAAGTCTCAACTTAAAACAATACATCAGTCTTCGTCCCCGTGAGCTCTACTCTCCGTATGCTTTGTCAAAGATTTTAATAAGTTGTGTACCGGCGGCTTCAATGTAATTTAAAGGGAAAATGTGTGCAAATGTTGTCGTGTGGGTTATTGTGAAGACATAATACTTAACATTCGCATTTAACCAGCAGTGAACGAGAGCTTGCATGAGGTTCTTGAAATGAAAAAGGCTGAGAAGAAGAATAAAAGAGTCTCCTCCATCTTTCTGCTCTAATAGGCTCTTCTTCCCAACACAATAAAATCACTTTGATGTCTCTTCTAAAAGAAGCAGCGACGCATGTTTTTACACCCTCTGTGTAGTTTCTCAACAACAGACGACGGAGCTGCGAGTTTTCCGCTACAAAGGACTGAAAAGCCTTGTTGCAGAATCCAAATGACGAAGCTGCTTCATTATTTAGTTTGGTGATATATCATCTCTGTTTTTACGTCATCACTACACGTTTCTGTTGGATCTTTGCTCCACAGGAGGCTGTAACACGAGGAGGGCTGGCCGTGTTTCTACAGCAGCAGGTGACCGTTGCAAATGTTGTTTCACTTTATTTTGATCCGACAGATCAATACCCAATTAAGTCGTATTTCTTGAAGTTCCTCTCTAAGAAACTCTTGCCATGTGAGTAAGTTTTCTGTAGCTGCCCGAGTGATAATGAGCCATAAAGAAATCAAAACCTGCCTTCAAGTTTGAATTGTTAAGATTTCAGAGCTGATTTGGTGACGCCTCGTGGTAACTGGTGGAAACGGCAGATATGTTTCAATAAAACAAAATGACACAAGTGGAGATGACATGTATCCACCACTAGGGGCAGCAAACACACCTTGACTACTAAAAGGATTCAGCTTGCTTGATGCTGAGGTCCGCACTACGTGTTGTTGTGAGCATCGGCATGAGAAGCTCCCACTACCAGTTTTTCTCAAAGATAATTTGGATTATTTTGCCGGAAAGACAGCATCCAACCATTAACGCTGCACTAAAAAGAAAGCTGGATCACATTTTGCACAACGATATTTGCACTCTTTTGTCTTGGCCTGATGCATCTCACACAAACAGCTCGTCTGAGCTACACACACCTCATGCTGTGAGCCGTCATTGTCTCTGCTTTGCCAAACAAGTGGTAGAATTGACCCAGGGAAAATCAATATGCCACTGGATGACTTCAAATGCGGCTGCTTTCTACTTTTATGGGGCTACAAAGGACCTTCAATTACGACGATGTCTCTCCTCCATCTCTGACCGACGTCGAGTCGCTGAACTGCATGATCAAAGGTTGCCATAGAGAGCATTACCAGCTTCCTTCAGGCTGCTGACTCCGACTGCAGCTTTGTAAAAATGGCTCGTACAATGCATCAGATGTGTAAATGAAGTGGTTTGTTTCTGTTTTTCTTAGAATATCACTCAGGTCAGATAATACACGGCAGTAACACCCGACAGAACGGGCTTCTCTGGTTTTTATGGATGTAATGCTTCTGCTGGGTATTTAAAGGGTAGGTTCCCAATCAAGTGTCATCACACTTCATCACTGAAGAGCATATTTTCTCCTTTCTTATTCTCACAAACCCTCAGATTTATTGTACAACCCCTTGGAGAGATTTATCCCAAAGCTGCTGTCCTGGTGGAGCAGGATCTAGACTTGGAGACACTTTGTCCAGGTTTAACATATCTGTTTCTGAGATTATTCCCTCCGGTCCCAGTACAACGGAGGTGAACGGGATTTAGTCTGTGGTACTCACAGAGCTGAAAAAGCACATTTAAAATGTTCAACAGCAATATCAGAAATAGTGCCACCATCACTCTGGATAATCATTTGAACTACGTCTTCAGCAGAGAGTCTTATAGAGTCACTGCAGAGAGTCTGACGTCTCTGGTACAAACATGTGAATGGTAACTTCTCGGCCACATAACGTCACATCGACTTAGCGAAGTTCCGGCGAAGAGATGGTGCAGCTGAGGAGGTGCAACAGGCTCAGCAGCCTGTGATAATGTTAATGCTTAATGTAACTAATGTTGGCAATAATTATAGACAGCACGTTCTTTTAGCTTGCAGAAAAACTGCAGCATTTTAATTTTGTGAAATTTGACTCCTCATTGTCTTGTTTGAGGACCGTCGGGGCTTCTAATTAGACGGCTGCATAGCAACAAGAATGATGCAACGTTCCTCAGGTCCACTGCACCTTCGGTCACTTGAACCACATCTTCACATTATTTATAGTCATGCAGAGCTCAACCTCGCCAGCAGCTTTAGTCTCCAGAATAAAGGCCGGAGCTCCATCAGACAAATGAGTTGAACCTTATCACATGAAGTGAGACAATGATCTCTATATTTCAACAAGTCCTCATATCGTGACAAAAAGATAAAACACCAGAGCTTTCTGAAAGAACTCACTGGGGTTTCAGATCTGACACCTCTGTGGTCAAAGCCTAGTTATGCTCAGGTGATCAAACCTCGCCGATGATGAAAGCGGTGAAGCATGCGTGGTCTTACCTGCTGGCCGTGGTAAAACACAGCGAGGAGGAACATGGCCATCAGGAGCAAAGACGTCTCTTTGGTCCCCAGGAAGTTTCTGTAGGAACAAAAGGAGGGTTAGTTTGTTCATCTGATGCGCTTCACTTTTTATTACAGTACTTTGTTGCTCGCTTTTCATTTTCCTTTTAACAAACAAGGACATATGAACAATGATCTACTTTTACGTGATAACCAGTATTAGGGCAAGGTGTGGAAACAAAACCATTCACCGTTAATGCAAAATTCAAGCCTAAAATCAAACATTCCTTAAGATAAGACGTAATTCAGAGCAGTTGAGAGAAAGCAACCCTAAAAAGTTTTTAGAAGCGTTTTAAAAGACGACACTGATTTTTCTCGTCTAATCTGCTCGTTCAGTTTGTTCCGCACAGCAGGAGCCCGACGGAGAAAATAACCTCCATGAGCTCAGACTGTAGAAGGACCAGAAGTCCTGCAGGATCTCAGGCTGATCTGAGGCTCACTGAGGATTAACAGCTCAGAGAGAGATGTAGATATGCTGCTCTGGCCATTTCATAGAGATTTAAACTCCCAGAAGAACTGCAGAGAAGAAGGTCGTGACAGTGAAATATTTATTGGAACGTACTCCGCATACAGACGTTTCAAATGTTTAGTTACGCTGGCTGCATCATAAAGCTTCACGTTATTTGAGATGCATCAACTGACGCCCAAACTGTTCTGGTGAATTTCTGCACAAATAAATAAAATATTAGGCTAAATGAGTGGAGTCTGGCACTTTTTGCAGTGGAAATGCACTCCTTCTGAGGTCTTTTCATCTTGACCTTCTCTCTCGTGTCCCAGAAGGCCTTAAAGAAATGAATCTGCCTCCCATCAGCTCCCTACGGAGCCTGTATGGAAACCTCTGCTTCAAGGGGGCACAGTGCTTTTTTTCACGGTTACATGCTCAGGATGCCTTCATATATTGTCCTGGTAAAGGTCACTGCACTATCACTGACAACGCCTGCGAGATGAGTTTTCTCACATTTGCAACATTTACGTCCAGAAATAAGGTCAACGAGGCTCCCTGATGTGTCTTTACTTCAACAATGTACTTTGTTAATATGAACTTTGCGAGGAGTTAGTTTCTCCAATTTGCCTACATTACTATTAAAACCTACGCAGCGAATCCAATCTAATCAGTCTTTCTAACCAGACGCTGCACGGCCAAACGTAGACACCCGGACATTTCCCTCATATGTGACCGTTGAACACGTCCTTCTAAAACACTCACTCTGTGTTGTGGTGGACGGTGTCGTAGCGAACGAACAGCGAGGTGTAGAAAGCTTCAGTCAGCAGCGAGTAGATGGCGATCATCAACAGCAGCACCGCCAACTTCAACACGGAGTTCAGCCGCAGGAACACGGCACACGTCACCATCGCCAGGACCCCCGTGAACACAAAATACTGAGGAAAACAAAGCCGGTGAATATCAGCAGGTCCATCCTTTCCTCAAACAGATTCCAACACTTTACAGTAGGACTAAGACACCTCATGGACCGTGGTTCAAACCTTCATGTTAATGTAATAACTGTAATAACTAACTGGTTTGTGACCAAATACCTGCAGAACTACTGACATTCACTGAGTCAGTGCATGGAGTTATTCTGGTGAAGGTCACTGACAGGCAATTGGAAACTTAAGACATGTCAATTAAAAAATGAGGGGGCTGTTCAACAGCGCAGACTTCCTACATGTCAAAACTTCTAAAAAATAAAAAATATCGAAGCAGCAGAGGCTTCTAGTCTCCAGTGTGGGCCAAGCTCCAAACACTAGAGCCTACATTTCCCATAATGCAACTCCATAGCGTCTTTTCATTAGACCCTACTTGTCTGGTAAACACCCATTTAAAACTCCATGCCCCCAGTTTGTGACACAGGCTTTCCGTTATTAATTTGTAGTCTCAACTGAAATACTAGACCAGACACAGCTCAGAAGACATGACACTAAAGTTAAGTTTTAACTAGTGAACTGACCTTTATGTTTAAAGTTGGTGGAGTGCCTCTTTACAGGATAGAAAACATTATAATGAATAACACTCCACATCACCAAAGGCCTCAGATTTGCATTTTTTTTTAGTTTGTGTGTGGAATCTAATATATAACATAGTCTGGCTTTGTCCCAGTGTTTTTTTTACGTACACGAGCTCTCCCGACCCTCCGGAGGAAATAAGGTTGTGACATATACATGCAAAGATGCGTGGCTCAACCAAAGCTCGGAGCTTGTTGCTCCCTTATTGAGTCCATCAATCAGCTGCAAAATAACATAATGGATGTTTTCTCCGTGACGTTCTGATGGCTCCATCAGTCGCCGGTGTCTGAGGCGAGACCTCCCTCTGGGTGTGAGCAGATGTCGAGGATGTTTAATTCATCATTTTGCCGCTGTTGCAGAAGTGAAAAAAACACAACAGATGGACCTGACTGCAAAATTCAGACACCTCATTTAGTCGGTACCTCTGGGTAGAAGCAGATGTCTGGGATGGAGGCCGACTCGTTGTACGTCTGGTTCCTGAAGGTGCTGGACTTGTCGAAGTCGCACCACAGCTGCGAGAGACCAACAGAGGGGGGGGGGGGTTATTGTTGTTGTACAGTCTTAAACTGACGCAGGGTCAGAGGCCAGAATTCCTCTTCATGCATTTGTTGATGAAGCTTTTAATCATTCAGGATGTTTGTGTCAGAAAGTGGCGGCTCATTGTGAGGCTGAGATTCAGCTCTCTGCAGGAAGCTGCACGTTTCTGAAACCTTTTCATGACAATAAACAGCTGATCTGTTCCTCTCTCCTCCCGTGAGATGGAGGAGCACCTTGAGGAGACGAGGAGAGAGGAGGCTTCTGGAGGAGCACAGAGCGAGGACACTTTTACTTGATCTTTTATTAAGCGGCGTGACAGGTGATACAGCTGTGCAGCAGGGACACAGGGCTGAAAACAGGGACCATTTTGTTTGACAATAACTTTCTCTACTGATGCTCTCTTAAGATGTCAGGAAGTTTCCACTTGTTATTGATGCTGGACATTAATAACTAATAGGAAAGGAAACACTTCCTCCAGTTTTAATTCCTTTACACAAACAAGCCTCAGTGCGAAGGTTCTGTTTCTTTGACTAACTGATCCTTTTTATCACCAGTTGAGGCCTCAGGGTTGTTTAATACGGTCTGCCTGATGAAATCAGAGACCCTGCAACACCAAAAGCTAATAATGAGCTTGTTTCATGTGCTTTCGTTAAGTAATGACTAGCGAGCCAGTGTCTTTCAGATGAAGAACAGAGTTAACATATCAGGTAAATTGAGGTCGATGAGGTCGGACTTTCAGACAGCGCTGACAAACTGACCACATAACCCTCATTGTTTTGAAATTCAACCCACTCAACTTTTCGATTTCACTTTTCAAAGTCCGGTTTGTTGTGAGTTGACCCCTTTTGTGATTGGCTATAGTATGAATTTGGTTCTTATGTCAGAGACAGAATTCAAGTGAGTGAATTCAACCTCATACTATTTATAGGTCTGGCTTGAAATTGGTGAAATTTAAGGATGTCATTTGAATGTTTTGCTCTACAACATCACATTGGTAGAGTACCAAATGTGTATTCATCCACCACTGAAAGTAGTCCCCAACAAGTGCACTATTTCCTCCTGTCTGAGTACACTACATTATCCAGCTGTTTCATGAAATTACTGAGCCTTTTTTTTGTAAATTAAACTGTATATTTGAGACGAGTTTTAAACATTTACATCCTCAGTAGGAACCAATGCAACAGACAGGGAAGGGAAGTCAACAAGTACTGTGAGACAGACTATTTTGATCTTTTCATGGGATTTGTTTACAGCATTTGGAAACCAGAAGCAGAGCAAAGTCAGAAAACCCCAATCTCTGCTGTGTGTCTTTGTGGTTATTGGCAAACTCAGCGTAGACAACAAATGTCACCTCTGTAAATATTCTGCAATCAAATAATAATCTGGAAGTGGAAACTGAACTCACTATATTGATCATGGCTGCCAGGAAGTTGATGAGGATTGAGACGAAGATAATGACGTTTCGCGCTGTGTAGGTCTCATTGATCCAGCAGCAGGCTTTGCGCAGGACCAGAGGCAGACACTTGTAGTCTTCCGCCGTTGTAACTAGGACCAGACAGGAATGGAGGACGATGAGGACTGAGAACTGGATCACCATGGTTACCATCCTGCAGAAACACAATAAATGGCAAAATAATAATTAACATTTAAGGATTGGATTTTGGTCTTTCCCAACACATAAAGGCATCACAGAAACCATTTTGATATATGTAAATATTAAATATCAGATTAAAACGTGTATTTTATGTTCTCGTAATAACTAAAGATACAGAATACAATATCCCGTATTTTATGCAATATGTCGACAGTCCGTCCTCTTTTACCTGGCGGAGGGAAGCAGGCTTTGGATGGTGGTGATGAAGATGAGCACGATGAAGGCGCACACCAGGTTGGACTTGAACACCTCGTCCCTCATCTGGGAGTACTTTACCGTGAAAGGGAGAAGAAGAAGAAGAGAAAAGAAGGAGGAAGAGGAGGTGAAGGGGAAGATGAAGAAACAAGTTTTCAGACAAACAAGAAAAGACTGAACACACTGAAATGCACCTCAAACACGCCGACGCACCGCCACAGACGCATGCAATGGTTCAACCACAAGCGTTAGAGAGAGACAGGAGCCGGTGGGTTAGCGGCGGGGTCCTGGGGAAGGTGCAGCGCTGACAGGCACAATGCTCGCTGTTAGCCGTTAGCTGTTAGCTGAGTCAGAGACACAAACAGAAAGCTAAAGAATAAAGCTAACTGTGAGGGGGGAGAGGGTTTCTCAAAGCTTAACTCAAATGTCAATTCTCTGGATTTGACAAATAATAGATAATGAACTTCAAAACTTCTTTCAAAAGTTTTCACAGGCCAGCACAGTTTACAAGAACTCAGGAAACAACGACAGCAAACAAGTGCATTTATGCTAGTACTCCTACTTCAATCCAGTTTTTAAGTTTTGAGACTTTCTTCTTTTCCTCTACTGCGTCAATTTTACCTGAAAAATGACATTAATACAGCTGCTGTTGGGTAAAAATTATGGATCTTAGCTAAGCTTATTTTTCTATTTCTATTCCTTGAAAAGAATAATAGAATAAAATAACATCTCTTGTAACGTTAATGTACAAAGGAGCATAGTCAACTTCATTGGTTGTATGGAGATAAAAGGAGGAAACTGTCTGAGTGTTAAACTTTCCACCCCCGTGACCCCCGCTGCCCCATCCTCGCTCTGTCTCTTTCTCAAAGGATGCTGGGAAATTAGCAAGAGGATGCTTCACGTTTCGTCACAACTTTGGCAAAAAAAAAATGAGGGAGGCCAACAGCAAATCACTGCACACGTACTGAGGAGGTTAAAAAAAATGAGGTTCTTGGAAAAGTTTTGAAGATGGCAGTGGGGTTCCAAGGGAAACATAGATGTGGGGGGGGGCCCATATGAAGGTCAACTCAAAGGTTAAAGGTGAGCTTATTCATGGAGCAAAAAAAAAATGGGGAGAAGCTACAGAAGTGCATTATATTCACCAAAGAAGAAGAACATTCAGACACATTTTCTTGTTATTATGACGTCCATATCTTATGACTATGACTTAACATCTTTACAACATACGTTCTTTAGAATTACCCGTCGCTTGTCAGCGTTAAGTGATCGGTCAAAACCCTGCTATGGGCTGTTTCATTGGAATTCGTTGCTATGGCAACAACTCGTCCAAGTTTAGTTGCTGTCAGCTGTTGACAGCAAATAATGCCGTAAATAAACCCATTTATAGTGTTTATGTACTTGTAGCTGCCAAAGCATCAAACCAAAGAGGAAAATATAGCAAATTAGCGCATTAAAAATCTATTTATCACATTCTTTAACAGCTTGTTCCAGGTCTTCATTGAATATATATATTTTCTTTACACGGACTGAAATACGCACTATACTCCATTAAATGGAGATATTCTTGTTGTCTTGTTTTAGACACATTTCCTCAAAATCCAGCCTGATATCTGGTATCTTTGGAAAATGTAGGATCTCCAACAGAATTTAAAATAAAGGTCTGTGGGTTTGATCAATGTTTGGCTGCACAGGATGAGTTTGTAAAGACTGACCCAACAGCTGACTCATTATAGCCCTTCTTTATCAAATGATGACGACTGTTAATCATGTTGATTCTGTATGTATTCTGTTTCTTACCCACCATCTTTGAGTGTCCTTATCTGGTAAATCAAAAAATGACTAGTCGTAGTCTGATCATTTGGTCTAGTAGTAATTCACTGCAGTATCTGGATATGTAAGTCATAAATTTGAGAACCATCTCAGAAGGGCTTTTGTCTTTAGTGAATGCAATGCGCTCCTGTAAAAAGAAAAAGACTGTAAAAGGGTAACAGGTCCATGTCATGGACTTTTGGTCATGAGTAAACTAAAGGGGGGGGGGGGTTCTGCAGTCTCAGCAAAAACAAATCAACAAATTGCCAAACATCAATGTTTTGCCCAGCTGACTATTCTATACTCTGATTTCTTTTATTTCAGAATCAAACATGAGTCATGGGTGCGCTGGTTTAATGTCTGAGCCCAGTTTTAACAGTAACTCAACAAATATGGATGTTAATGAAGAGTTAGAGATTAGGTTCACTGTGTTTATTTAGAGTCTGAAGTGTGCTGACGGAATAATTATACCTCTAATTAAACTTCACCTTTTGTATTATAACCAATTACTAAATGTATATATTTCAAAACGCTTTACTGAACTTGAGAATGAAATGTCCTTCTTGACCTTGAGGACGGTGACTGTGAGAAAATGAACCGTGAGGTGGAATAAGACAGTAAAATAACAAAAAGCCTTTAAAAATGAATAAATTATATTTTAAAATGTAATTATAATGTATTATTAAAAGGCAGGACAAAAAAAACAGGATTATTAATTAGTACATTAATTTACCTTTTGTTTTACTTTGAATTTATCAGTGCATTATTTAAACATAAATTCATATCAGTTCTTTAAAGTGTATCAATTTATTAACTGACTATTATTAAAACGTGTGAGTCCATAATTATTCTGGTGGCACACTTCAGACTGAATGGAGTGAAAATAAAACCCTGGGCCAGCATATCTACATTTAGTATATCTACATTTATATATCTATAGAATAAATGCCCCTTAGTTAGCCATTAAGTGTTGTCTTATGTCACAGAGACTCGTGTAATTACAGTAAAACTAAATAAATACCATGCTTTATTTCTCTGCAATACCACAATGCCAAGTGCCTTTAGCTTACTCATGACAGGAAAAAAAAAATAGCTGGTTCTTGTTTTGCTTCTGAAAATCTTCATCTAAGAATAGATATGAGGAGGGAGAGAGAAAGAAAAAAAAAAAACAGTCATCTGTCTAAAACCCCAGCTACCTTCTCTTCCAGGCTGGAGTCTTTAAACATCAGTGAGAAAGGCTTGATATGCTCTCTTCTCAACTTATCGCCACTCCGTAAGTCGATGGCGCTCTCTATTCGCTTGTTAATTTCCTCAGGACCAGAGTGGACATGCAAAGCTTGTGCGAGATGGTTTGGAAGCAGATTTATCGAATTTCTCGTTAGGGCAGCCAGAGTCTAGGGGGAAAGCACATGCACATAGAATGAACCTGCTTGTCCCCCTTTTGTTTCATTCAAGTTACAAATGAAAAAGAAGAACAGACACACAGTTACGTTCATTACATACACAAAAGAAAAAGAAAAGAATTAAGGAAGAGGAAGAAAAGGGAAGACCAAAATGCAACGTTCGCTATCAGACAGACAGCTCAGAGCAAGTCATGCATCTCTCATTCACTCGCAGCATGTTCACTTTGCGCTGATGTTAGTGGTGACAAAAATTGTAATTATGCACATTTTACAACAAAGCTGTAATTTATGTCCACGGCTGTGATTGGAAAGGGGAAGGACTGGGAATGAAAACACTCAAAACGGATGAAAATTTAAAAAAAGCATGAAATGGAAACGCAGCTGAGAGAAAAACAGTTTAGTTGCAAAAATGTCACAACAAAAACACCAAATGCACAAAATGAAAACAAACGAACATTTATTTTATCGTGTTAATCTTTAACAAGTGAAGGTTTGAAAAAAAAAATCACATTTTCATAGACTGGATCGTCCAAAATGTTTGAGCACTTAAAAAAATGCATTACGTCCTAAACCAGGACGACCTTGCAAGACATTAAAAGGTAATTGAATGACAAGGTTCTTCGGTTTACAACGGACCCTCTCCTCAGGTGAAACTGACCTCTTCATCACTTCCCGCCTCGCTTGGCCTTCCATAAACTGAAGGTCGTAACCTCCCATAACTCTTTCATCTTTAAAGGACCACACTGATGGTTTTGAAATCATTCATGCTTTAATTACTAATCACTGACTATTTTTCGATTGTTCATTTCTATGAAAATCAGCTTACAGTGACTTGAGTCCAGCAGCCAAGACGGCAGCCAAAATATTGCGTCCCCCCGATACATCCTACCATTTTTCATTGTTTGGATTTTTCATATTTATTTATTCAGTTTACTGTTTAATTATATTTTTTACAAACATTTAATTTCCCAACATAGAGGTCTAAAATAAAATTCTGGTGGGGAAATAATGAATCATTGATATGTCTATAAATAGATAATCCATCGTGAATAATTTGTCACCTTGGTTTCTTTCTTTTAGTTTCATATTACGTAGCTTAGCGCAATAAAGGACGCCCCGTCCACTAAGTTCACTTTATAGTTCCACAACAACAAGTTTAATTATCTGACTGCAGAAAAGGCAACTGACTCAAATTTCTGATGTCGGAGTGTCTTTAAACACAACAAAAAAGAACGTTTTCAAAAAGGTCTCTACTTGCAGCTTCAGTTTTGATGGATTAACAATCTCAAGGAAATTAGAAGTCACCTTCAGATCTGGCAACCCAATCAGCAGAACGACATCATGTGCCAGTACTGAAACAGTTACTATCACCTCAGGCACAAAAACTACTTGGTAAAGGATAGGAAAAGGTTAAAAAACTAAACTACAGTTGACCATTGGTAGGAGACAGGACATGAACCTCTGTCTAACATTCACTTCAACCTCCTTTCTAAGAGATTTTGCGGAAAACTTTACATAATTTCCTCCTTTCCTTCGCAGAATATGATACACAATATTCTCACGGACAAAAGGACGTAAACAGTGTCATTCTCCCAGTGAGAATATACAAACCATTGGTACAGTCCTCTGATGTGCTCTACTCTGGAGTTAGTCAAGGTGAGCTGCTGTCCGTCCTGGAGGAGAAGCACTCGAGGTAAAAGTGATGAAGGTCGTACGTGAGGATCACAGTCATTTTCTCAGAGCCGCTGACATTAGCTCTCCACCATTAGCTGTGAGTTAAAGCAGCAGCGTGGCAACTTCGGACAAATTACCCTTTGGAGTGTCTGAGCCCTATAGAGCCGGCAGCCATTAAAGTGATTATGAGGGAAATGTGTGATGATGGAGATGTGTGTGAGAAATTCAAAATGTCTCTCACCAACTCCGGCCAATCGAATGTCTCACGGTGTCGCGCTTAATCCAACACGTTAACTAATGAAATCCATCATACTGAGATCGTTAAAAGTTCATTTCCAGACAAATCTTGATTAATGGATTTTTTTTCTTTTTTTCACCTGTGAGCCATTCTGGCTCTCACTGGCCGTCATTGCAGGCAGATTCAAGTCTAATCAGAGCTACCTGGGGATTATAGATGACAGCCATTTGGAGGTTTATCGGTCACAAATCAGAAACTGCAGCATTTATCAACCTCAGCGGAAAGATTCTCACATATGGAGAGCTTTGATATTCATCTGTAAGACAGGTAAGCCACAGACAAGTCAAACAACTCACTCAGTGCCATCCAGTAGTACAAAATATTAGTTTTTTGGTTCAACATCTTTCATGATATCAATCAGATAATATTAAAAACTACTGAGGAAATGGGATGATCTAAAGTAACATGAAGTGCACCTCACGTTCAAATGCAGTAGTTAGTAACTCTGACTCTTTTTCCTATCTGGAGAAATAGGAACAACCATACTTATGAATATATAATGTGGGGAAATTTATTTAAATGTATTTTTTTATTTTAATTTAGCAGACACGTTTTAATTTAAAACACAAAGACAGGAGAATGAAGTAAAATGTTGTGTCGGTCATAACATACATAAAATCACAGAAAGGCTCTTTGTGAATTAATCTGGACCTTGGGACAACAAGGAGCGAGGCATCCTGAAGATCTGACAAATAACTTGAAATCAATTCAAAAATCAATTCTAAAAGCAACTGCTAGCCCGTGTAAGGAAGCCAAAATCATGGCAGCAGAGTTTTGGATGAGCTGGAGGTGATAATAGCAAACGCAATGTAAACAAAAAGAAATATAGAATCAAGAAAAGTCCTGCCTGCTAAAAACTAAGGACTTTCCCGAATGTCCTGTGTCTCTGCCAGAATAGAGCATTAACTGAATGTAAATCGCCCTCTTTTGTTCTCTGCACACAGTGAAGAGAGAGAGAGAGAGCTGACGTTGAACTTGAACTCGACAAAACCTCCGTTGCATATGAATGAAGATGTGCGGCCTGTGTGTCAAATCATTAACATATCTGCCGCAGCCACAGAAAACACATGAGCTTCATTATAATGAAGACAATTGGACGGTATTTTGTGGAATCAGATGAGCATCAGCTACTTCAAATGTTCCGGGGCCAATTCATGGCGATGACTTGTAGATGACTTGTAGATGACTTGTAGATGACTTGTACGATCAGTTTATTTCAGAACGATCTCAGCTCACTTCTGCTTGGTCTGTAAGGAATGTGGGCTTTAAGGAATAGTTCGGCGAGAAGATCGATACCACCCTTATGTCTGTTTCGTTAAATATGAAGCTGGGGCCCGGAGAAGCTAGCTTAGCTTAGCATGAGGACTGAAAAGCAGGAGAAACAGCTAGCCTGTCTCTGCCTACCAGCAAGCTTACTGATTAACACATTATATCTTTGTTTAATCCATAAAAACCAAAGTGTAAAAACAACACGTTGTGGTCTTTCTGGGAATTATGTGCCGGACTATTTCCTGGCCGGGTGCAGTCACTGTGAGGTTGTTAGGCAACCAGTGGAGACTGCAGGAAGTCACTGATCCGAACCAAGTCGAGCTCGAGACAAGTTGGGCTTGGGCCATAATGAATTGGACTGGATAGTAGTACTCCTGAAGTACTCCTGTAGTCCTAGTATTGTAAATACACACAAAGAGCTTTATTTTGTCAAAATGTCATCTCACCTATTTACTCCGTACTCACTTTTTCACAAACTGTAAGAAATCACTTCACTATCACTTATAGCCGTTGCACTCTCCACCTTCCTAGATGCAGCACAGACGACCTCCTGACGTCAGAAAACAAATACAAAATAAGAGCTGAAATGCTTTGAACATCACAGACTGATCATCTCTTATGCAACTGGATTCAAACAGGAAAACATTTCCTGGTGGAGCTTTAAAGAAAAACCTGAAACCTTTACAGATATTCTGGGCACTGTACTCTTTCCCCTATAATTCAGCCTGACACATCCGAGAAAACCGTGGGATCTCCACTGGATCTATTTTGTACTAGACCCTCTTTTGGGACCAACGACATGAATCACAGAGAAGAGGGTGCAACTCTATATCGGAAATGTGGATCTAATACTTCATAGGCCACTTTATGACCTCTGCCGTACACTCATGACACGAGGGCTCAAAGGGGACGGTTGCCAGTGTTATGAGCCGTGCTGCCATGATTGTTTTTGGCGTGCACGTCCCTGAGGAAGCGTACAGCCTAAAGGGCACATGCTTCCTCCTCTGACATTTTTCTTCTGTGTACTGGCCGGTGTGATGTTGGTCGGCTATATGGGGAAGCAGTATGGGGGGGGGGGGGTTACATGTATGATACATATTAATAACAGGACACATTTGTCTCTCGGAAATGCCAACATATGATGCCAGGAAAAGGGCAACTGGAGGTGGGGGGTGGGGGGGGAGTGGTGGTGAATATATATAGTAATATCAGAGGACTTTCACCTGCTGGATGTCTCACATGTCTGGTAGTGTGACAGATCAATAACTTAATACTTTAGAGCCAGAAAGTAAAATTCACTGCAACATGACTGCAAGCAGGCGGCTCCTGGACCTGGACTAACAGCAACTATTGGACAGATTGCCATGAAACGTGGATGAATCCTGATGAAGCTGTTGATCGCCTGACTCTTCATGTAGCGCCACCAACAGGTCAACGTTTTCACCAACTCGTTGAAGACTGGATACTTCAATTAAATTTGTACTTATACAATCACAACAAAAGTCATCTCGTGACACTTTACATAAAGAGCAGGTCTAGAACGGACTCAGCGGCGGAGACCTTGAAGGGAACTGGACTCTAGGTGGGCGGCCAATATCACTACCAAAAACAGGCATAAAATGCCCCAAAAAGAATCTTTAATAAAAAAACAACAACTAATGACGAGTTCCCATCAGCTTCGACTGTTCAGCTGAGCTTATTTCTAACGTTAGTGTGCTAATACTACACCAGTCGGCACCGTGCACGCTTCTAGACTCTGAGTCTTCTTCTACGTTCCTCTTCAGCATCATCATTCTAAACCAAAGAACAAAATGTGACGTAAACATAAATACGAGATTACAAGAGAAGAACTGAGTGTGCGTTATTGACAGAATGTTTACAGGTACCACATTAAATGTTGGCATGTTCAGTTCCCAGTTAGTTACATGCTAATGTATGCTAATAATAGCATTCAGTGGACTCTCAATTTTTCATCTCTCCAACAATTGTTTTCCGGTGTTTAATGAGTCTCATTTGGGGATTTAAGATAATTCAATCCAAACCTCGAATTGAACCTAAATGAACTTTCAATAAATAGTCGTGGAAGCAATTTCTTTTTCATTTGGTGACAGAGAGTGAATTAGGGTGGAGGATCCAGAATGAGACCGAGCTGCCTCAGATGGCTGAGCCACCTGACACCATTTTAAACATTTAAAAAAATGTTTTCAGTGGAAATGAAAGCAAACATCTCAAAAACACAGACGAGAACCAAAGAAGGAATGTTCTTCTTGGCCTGGGCTTCGGTGTAGAGACACTGAGTAACTGGGTCTTCTGAGGGAACGCACAACCTCCTTTGAGGTGAAAGCGCTGTGACAGTGCTGTGCATCATGGGAGCCAGCAGGCACACAGCGAAGCATGAAAGAGGTAAAGACAGAGCCACTCAGCCGGTACACAGAGCCTACACAGAGCTGGAGTCTGATTTCAGGGCTGGAGCTCGGCGTCCAGGACTCACAAGTCTTTGCTCAGTGGCGGACAGGATATGATGTCATTTATTCAATAGTCATCAGGCTACTTCGCAATAAAAACCAGGACGATTGGAAGTCAAATACCAAATACTGTTATCAGCACAGAGCTGTTGCCTGGTTACTGGTGAATCATCTTTCATCACTCTTCATGCTCTTCAACCAGCTGTTTACAGTTAATGGAGGTTCATATATTGTCCATGTCAGTAAGTCCCCGGGGTTTCAATGTGAACCCATCCGTCTCAGGTTACCACAAAGTCCACATATGGAGGAGGCCTGGGTGCACGGGTCGGTCAAACAGGAGGCCGGGGTGGGTCGTGTCCCGCGTTTTTTTAAGTCACGTCACCAAATCGTGATCTTCTCTTAAACCCAACGTCTGTTTTAACACGAGGGGTAAATCATTAATGTTGATTGTTTTTATCAATTGATTGAGAAAATTAATCGATTATCAATTATGAAGCAAAAATGCCAAACATTCTGTCTCTTGCAGCTTCTCCAATGTGAGGACTTTTTCTTTGTTTTATAGACTAAACGATTAATTGACAAAATAATCTATAGATTAATCCATAATGAAAATAATAATAATATTGAATATTTTATATACGTCACTTTTTAGTTTTTATTACCAGCCGTGTCTGTCTGTCTGCCTGTCTGTCTGTCTGTGGACAGATTTCATCAACGTGACAGCGTCACTACAAGGGTGCCGGAAGTAAGGGGGTAGGAAGTAGAGAGGGGGCCGTTCTAGCATCATCATCTCCACAGTTCGACGTCAGACACGTAAAGTTTTGAAAATCTGATAACAACATATTGGCCAATATTGTATTTAAAAGAATAGTTCTATTATTTGCTTTCTTGCCGACAGTTGAGAAGATTGAGATCACCCTCATGTCTGTAAACACTCCAACGCTAGCTTTGCTTCACCGTCCCTGACATCTCCCGTCCTCTCTTTGACCCCCACGGACTCGTGAGGGCCGGGGACCGACAGCGGCAGGGACCTGAGAGCTATCAATGCTAGCTGGTCAATGTGTCCCCTTGTTATGTTGGCCTGGCCGATGTATCAGCAAGCTTCTAAGCACGGAGAAGTTAAAGACCTCACGGCACCTTTTGGATTCTACCACAGTGAATTAAAATAAAATACACTCTCACTCCTCTCCCTCTTTGTCTTACCAACACACACACACACACACTAATATTTTACCTTGTCCTCAATCCAGTGATGCTGAAAACTGCATCAGACCAACAGGAAGGGAGGACGGGGGCCAAGAGGACACAAAACCACCAGAGAGGGAGAAGCTGAGCTCCAGGCAGAGCCAAGCGACAACATAAAAGACACTTTAAAACTCCTCCGAGAATCCTTTGATATGCAAAGAGCCACTTTTTGAAAAGACTGTCCTGACAGGTTTTCATTGTGCTAGAAACAAAGAAGTGGCACTTTTCAGAAATAACATTCCTCTGAATCCAAACGCACGGCTACATCAAATGCTTTAAGCTCCTGACAGGCCGGCGGTGGAGGAGGAGCTGCACATGTCCTCATATATACACGAGAGGTAACGCAGAGTTCACTGTTAGCTCATGGCTGCACGAGATGAAACAACAAACTGTGGCTCTGCACATTGATCACAAGCTGACAGTGAAGACAGATTTCACACGAGGGCTGGGACATATCGCTTATCATCTTACACTGAAACCACATTGTAATGATATAAAGATGTGTTGACGTTGTGAATCGTGCTGAAAGGGCTTATTAATTGAACGGTCAGTGGAAAGAATATTACAGTTAGTAATCAAGTTAATCACAGGGCTGGCGGTTCGATCCCCAGCTCCTCCCGTCTTGTCTTGTCTCCATCCGGGGCTTTGAAACAACCTGCCAGTGTATCTGACATGAAATGTGAAGCTAAGTGATCTCGCTCACTCCAGCGAGAGCTTTGAAATGTTCCTGATGAGTCGCGGCGGAGCTGAACGGAGAAGCAGCAGGTCGTAGAAAGTCACCGCTTGGTTCTGGTGGAGGAACGCTGAGTTCAGGCCAGGCGGTGTTTTTTTTGGCGCCAACAACACAAGAGGCAACAGCTCGTCCCCTCAAACCAATCTGGGGATGCAACTGTGGCCTGAATATGCAGCTATCCCCCCTGAGCTACTATGTATGGTGACATATCTGTGAGTGTAGGTGGGGGAGGGGGGCAGCAGATACCCCCATGTGCAGGTCTGTGAATGACTGTGTGGGCTTGGGACCAACATTTTTCTGGAATGAATCCCGGGAAAGTGAATAAATGAAGACGCCGACCCTGAGCCTGATCCGCTTCACCCTGAACTTTGTCAGCTTGGCGTCTTCTCATCCATCTAACTCTGTTGTTTTTCTATATCATAGGAGTATGTGTGTGAGCTACATGTATTAATAAAGAACCATTCCGGATCAGACGTCACAAAGTGCTTCACATTAAAATGTCACTTTGCATTATATAAAAGAGCCCTATATAAAAGAAAGATCAGGTCTTATCTGACTGAGTATGCCAGTCTACTGGTTGTCCAGGCCCTGGTCCTCTCTCGTCTCGACTACTGTAACGTCCTGACGGGGCTGCCAGCTTGCACAGTAAAACCTCTGCAAATGGTTCAAAGTGCAGCCGCACGTCTGGTCTTAAAACAACTGCTCATGTCACTCCACTGTTCATGACTCGCCGCTAGCTCCCTGTTGCTGCTCGCATTAAGTTCAAGTCACTAACGCTCAGCTCTTGTCACAACATTTGCCTTAATCAGGAGGTTTGCTTCTCTCCACACTGGACGCTGTTGTACATGAGCACTAAATCTAAAAAGAGTAGGCAGACTTGGTTGAAAGAATGTGTTCAGAACGGACTGATCTGACTTTCTGGCAGGTAAAATGGTCTTTGGGATGAACTGGCCTCTCACTCAACGCTGCAGTACTTCCTCCAAAATCAACCATTTCAGACAAAACACCCAAAATGTCAACACGATGCCTCCGGGGGCCGGTTTGTTGTCACGGGCGGAGAGGAGCGCAGACAAATGAAGAAGGGATGAAGAGGATGTTTAAAATGGGCCACACAATAAGAAGCTCGTCATCCTCACAAACAGGCAGGCTGACACATGGTGACGCGTTACCACGGTAACACAATCTCTCCACAGAAAGCTGTCCACTCATTCCCAGGAAAACAAAAAAAGACAAAACAACCAACGAACAGGCGAGACAACTGAGAAGATCTCATGCACTGCAAAAAAAACGTCCATCTTAGGAAGCCACTTCATCCTGCAGGGAGGCTTAAAGTCTTATTTTCAACAAACAAGGGCCGTCTGCAGGTTAAGGTTATTTTACTTGATTCAATTTGGTTTGAAAAACAAGAGTTTGACAAACAGCTAAAATATCCTGCTAACAGTGTGACCATATTTCCTCCTGGAAAATGCCACCCCCACGTTTGAATAAAAATAACAGTTTAATCCTCAGTAGCAGAACCAGTTTGCTGTCAAGACAGATGGTTTTTTCACAGTGTGATAAAGTGCACAACGTGATTTGAATTACAAGCAGCGGCGGGACTTACGTTCTGCTTCCCCACGATGTTGTCAAAGGGAAGCTCGGGGCTCCAGGACGCCTCGTTGAAGGTGGTGCTGCTGGCCCGGCGGTCGGCCGAGCTGGCCGCCTCCTTCATGATGTCCTCGGGCAGGGTGAGCAGGCTCTCCTCCGGCTGCTTGATGAGGTACGTCTCGATGTTGTGGCGACGCAGGAAGTCGTTGCGGTCCTTCCCGTGGCCCTCCTCCACCTCGTAGTCGCCATTCAAACAGTCCAGTGCAGCTTTAGAGATGTGGATCCTCCTGGAACCGGACAGGCAGAGAATGTAGTCATTTTACTTCGGCTTTGTAGTTCCTCAGTAGGGTCAGATGACTTTTGGCTCCAAGAGAATCTCGTAGCAAAAGTTACTTTTGTTGAGGTAAAAACAACACGAAACGTGTGCAGCTACATAGTAAGAAATGTACTGTAGTACGGCCAAAATCCTGTCATGCTGGATAAACAGATACCATGTAGGACACTGTACAAGAAGTGCGCATGCGCCGACCTGCATGCAGCCTGTTGCAGTCGCTCCTGTCTGTTTTCTTATTTTTTCTTTATCATAACTTCGTATTTTTAACTACTAACTTCTTGAAGTTGCGCCCTCTACAAACACAGTTCTGGTACTTTTTTTCACCCTTTCGGTCACACACGGTACAGTCGCGTCTCTTATATTTGTACATACTTCTCATTTCTAAATGTATGCTACTTTCTACTCTTGAATGGGAGCACCTGTAATTTCCACCCAGGGATCAATAAAGTATTCCTGATTCTGATTCTGATTGAACTCAGAGTTTCCTGTAGAACAATTCATTTTCCTGCACGACAAAGAGTAAAACCCACACAACAACTCTTCACAACTAAAACTTATTCTTGGGGGAAGAGAATACAGAGAACACCTACGAGGTCTCTGAAGGAAAAGTCCTATTTCTTTTCCCATAGACAGAGTTATTTCACTGAAAAGTTTTTCCTCATTTCAAACACTTGGACGGCCACACAACTCTTCCAGTTCAATCCTCAGTACAAACAATAAGCAACTGTAGTGAAAGATCTCCCTGTGGGCACCTGCCAAGGTACAGGTGGATGAGAAGTGAAAGTTAAACCCAACATAAAGTGTGTTGTTCCACCACGAGCCTCCAGAACTGATGGGACCAACAAAAGCTTTCCCCTCGTTCTGTGGTTTGATGATGGTGTTGGAGAATCCCACTGGTGTTCAGTTGGGATGACATCTGGTGATTTAATCAAGTGTTTCCTTTGAATTATCACCGGTCTGTTCTCAGGTTGGAGTCCTTTAAATCTGCTGTTCAGTCTGAATATCACGGCATATTTATTGATCAAAATCCTCCCTAGAGTTCACAAATATACATGACATGTGATCAGTGACAGAGTCTGCAGGTTTCCATCCAAACCAAAGAGTCCGGCAGTTGATTGCAGCGACACATTGAGCCAGAGAGGAGCAGCCAATCAGTGACATGCGCAGGTGTGAATGACATCCAGCACAGTGTGATATCACTGAACTCGAAGTTCAGGTCCAGTATGTTCCAGCACTTACTGGAGGGTGTCTGGTGTGCTGGATGAGACGAAACCCTACATCATCAAACACTGAGAGATCTTCTGTCTGAAATACTGCAGAGAAACTGAAAGCTGAGTTCAGTCAAGACCACAGGTCAGCAGATGGTGGCGGGATGTTTAAAACCAGCAGTTAGACAACTATTCCCACCCAGTGTCCCAAGGCCAAACAGGGCCATCAGAGTGGAAATACAGAGATAATTTGGCACTTTAAATGACTCCCACTGCTGTGTATCAGAGCGCCCCAACAAACACACATTGATTTCCAAAGGAAATTGATTCTTGGTTGGACTGCAAAAGATACGAAGAGACAAATTATATATTTGAAAAATCCAGGCAGAATTTAAACCCATGACCTCCGTTACAAAAACAGCTTCTTTACCAGGACACAAAACCAAATGAAACGAAAAACATACACAAACTAAAAAAGCACCACATAAAACAGTTCACAACAGTTTTGAAAAACCCCAAAAACCTTGAATCTCTTCGGTGTACTCACCCCGGGATCCCTCCAGACTCCAGCTTGTTGGCGATGTCCACGTCCCAGGACCAGACGTCAAACTGCCACTTCCTGAGTCCCAACACGCCACACAGCACAGAGCCCGAGTGGATCCCGATACGCATGTCGATGTCGTGTTTCGTACGCGATCTCACGTATCTGGAAGAAACACAGTGAGTCTAGTTCAGGTTTTAAAAAGTAACCGGCAGAAGGATCCAGAAGTCTCTCTAACAACAAACTATATGTTCACTTCATGTCATTTTCACAACATGCCGAGGCTGCATAAAAGATCCACACAAAGAGTCTATATGCTTGGGAGGATTGTAAAGTACACATACACACTCATCGTGAGCAGTTTGAGGTTTAGTGCCTTGCTCAAGGACACAGGAGACTGAACCACCAACCCCACCATTAATAACTAACCCAGTCTACCACCAGAGCTACATTATGATCCATAATTCATAATAGATTAGTAACAAATGGTATAAAACATGCAAAAACACCGTTTGAATTGGATAGCACGAATAATAGGGTATTATTTTGTCATTTTAATGAATCTTTAAATTAATGACGCATGAATCTGAATAAATATTTAACGATAAACGTGCATATTTAAAATTCATATATTTAGTTTTGTGCTCTTAAAGGGCAGATGTTTTGTCTAAAAATACTCTGAGTACAATACAGCGTCTGTGTGCATTAATTCAGCAAATTAATATACATGAAATTGACCTTTGGCGAAACAGAGCACAGATAACGCTGACAGACAAACACTGTTCATAAATTCACCAAGAAATGAACACAATACATTCAACGCGTATCAGTGAGCCCGAAAACGAGGCGGAAAACGTTTTCAGCAGGATTTTCACACTCGTTAATAAATTTGTTTCTCATTTCATACTTTCTTATTATCCCTGAACACAATAAGAGCAGGACAAACTGAGGCTGAAAGAAGTCTGTGAAGAGCAGACAGGGCTGTCACGCCCATCCCATTTCATGCTTCATAACAGCAGTGATGAATGTGAGGTGAAAGGCATCCTGGGAGTTTGTGACAGGTGCTTAAAGTCAGTCGACTGCTGAACGACACCGACTGGAAATTAACTCAGACAAACTGCAGTTAGAGGTGACGACGACGATGACGACGATGTGACGCTTTATTGACTCAGCAGGGACGCTCTTCACCTCCCTGCGGAGGTCAGAGGTCAGCGCCGTGCTCCGGTTCACCCACGTGAAGTGCAGTAACCACGCAGTTTCTTTAGTTGTTGTTGTATTTTTTATCTCTATCGTGTTGAAAATCAATAACAAACCAACTTGATGAGCCTTGAACATACAGTGCGCTGTGTCTCACCTGCTCCGTACTCATGTTTGACCCCAAGGAGTTTAATATGAAAATTGCATCATGATATGCATTGGCGGTGTCGATAAATGAGGCACTCGACCTCTTTGTCTTTTTGTGCACAGTCGTACTTAGCCCCCCTCTCATACACATCAACATCATCATCAAAAGAATAAAAAATGAGGAAAATATGAGTAAAGAGTATGTCCAGTGAATTCAGGTTATTAAACTGGGACAAAGGCAGCTATTCACCTGCATGTATCAACACAAATAAGTGCCACACAAGAGAAGACCTTTGCAGTGAAAACGTTGATGTTCACAGCTACTGGCCTTTGATTCGGGTTGATTTTCCACGCTGATGACAGCAGACACAGATGTGTACGTCAGCACGGGGACTGAGTGGCTGACAAAGTCTGGACACAGGAAACTCTCCAGTTTTTAACCCTCAACACGTCTGATCTGATGTTGTTTCAGCAGCACAAGGAAACCTGCACCGACGTAGAAAGGGACAAAACTAAACGAGCTCTAACTGATCAAAAACCTTTTCACTGTCCGACACACACTCTTCAAGTCTCAGAGTGCTTAAAACAAACTACTTTGGGGAGTGTTTACACTCAAAGGGAGGGTGAGGAGCCTGCATAGGGAGGGGGCGACGTGATGAAACCTGGACCATCACTACGTAAAGACTGAAGGTTTTGGAAAGTTACAGAGACCATTGGACGATCACTGAAGTCTTTAGGCAGTGGTCAGAGTTCATATATTCAAAATGGCAACATGGACCAAGCTGCACTTTTGCAGCACAAAGCGGTCGTCTGTAGGCAGCTCACCATATTGACTTAATAGTATAGAGCACAAATCTCACAGCTTATCCATCACTAATCCCTCTCTTTCCTCTAAACGTCAGTGCTCCTCTCCTCCCTCACTGTCACGCTAAAAATGATGCGACAAAGAAGATAATCAAAAAGAAAACGCCTCAGGCCGTGATAGCACAAACTCCAGAGTTTCAGAAGTAACTGCAGAGCGACTGTGTGTTTTAAGAGAGTGATTTTCTTTCTGCTGCATTCCTCCTTTTCCACATGATCTGAAGATTACACAGTCAGTTATGTGTCAGGATTCATATGAGATCTGTAAATCCCTGTTTCAAAAAATTGATACCATCCCTGAGAATGTTTTTTTCTCCTGCCTCAGTGATGCGTGGATGTGTGAAATGGATGAACCTTGTAATTGTATGCATTATATGTTACTGATGTTCTGTAGAAACACAGCCAGGGGCAAATTCTTGCAAATGCAAATATTGCAGGGAAGCTGCTTTCAGATCACAGGCCTGGCGCACCGAGTGCTGCGTGACATGAGATAAAAGAAATGCACCGATAACAGCGCTGCTGTCCCAACACCTGGGGGTAAAAGACGCTTGCAGGGAAACAACTCGGGGGTCCTGCTTCTCTAATTCAACATATATATCATTCATTAATGCTGCAGTCGATTGTGAACACAGACGTATTTACAGAATCACAGTGAAGAATGAACCCCACATACATGTCCATAAACCCTGATAGTGATCAGTTTACAGCGCAAACAGCTGATGCAGAACAACAACAAGCTCAAGGTGAAGCCCACCGCCGTGAAGTATACCCCCGCAGCCCCCGTGAGGTGGGGGTATACTTTACGGCGGTGGGCTTCTTACAGCCCCGCTCTGGCCCACCGTGCACCCCTCAGCTTCAACGAATGTCTTGAAGGTATTAAAATAACATTTTGTCTGTTAGTGTTTTCAGTTCCAAAACTCATGTTGAAATATATTTATTCCAAGGTTTTTGTTTTCGTAGCCCACCAGGGGGGCAGACACACATTAAAACAAGCTGGCAGGCACACACACAGCATATGAAGAGTCGGGGGATTGCTCAGGTTATCACAAGTCATCCTGTAACGACCATGAACGTCTGAACCAAATTTCATGGACACCATCCAACAGTCGTCGAAATATTTCAGTTTGGGCCTCAGTGTCCCTCCAACTGTACAGTTAAATATCATGACAAGCAAAGCGGGGTTATGGAAGAAGACAGTACCTGATGGTTTTGATCATGCTGAGGCCCATCTCCACACAGCAGTGGGCGTGGTCCTGCCTGGGCTCAGGTAGACCTGACACACAGTAGTAACAGTCTCCCAGGATCTTTATTCGTAGACAGTGGTTCTCCTGCAACACACCAATCACATCAGTTTATAGGCAAACACTCTATATACAGTATTTATGGCAGCTTGTATTCAAATACACAACATACTGTGAATTCATTTAGTTAACCTTGCAACAGAAGAACATGAGAAATAAAATATTTCTAAAATAGAAATACAGAAAGATATCAGTGGCAAATAAATCTAAAAAAAACTAACTGGTGAAAACTATTTCCATATCAGGTGGGTCTGAAAAGCTCTTCAATCTAATATCAGACAAACACGCAGTCCTACAGAGTGAAGGCTCAATCAGTTATTCACTCTGTGGTTTGGAATAAAATACTTATCCGGCTATTGGAGTATCTTTGTTTAGCCTTCATGAGTTTTGGCAGCCTTCGATATGTAACGTTTAGCATCTACAACACGACTTCAGACACTTTGGCTGCCTAAAGATGACGAACACGTTTCCATCAATCTTTCACTCTTTTGACAACCTGATGTCTCCAGAAGATGTCAAAACTTGGTCAGGAAGAACAGAAGAAGAACATATCCTACATGTTCAACTCAAAACCTCCTTTAGGTTCAGGAAGTTGCTGTTAAAAGTTTGTTTTCCTTTACAGAACAAAGGTGTTGGTGATTATCATTAGTCATTAAAGATCCTGCACAGTTCTGCATTTCTTTGGTGATTCTGTCAGATCAAGTTGCCTCTCTCTCCATAACTGAGACCAGAGACCATTCCCAAACCTTTACGTAGTAGTTCTAGTTGTCTGATCTTACCCATACTCTGACCAGAGAGCTGTCAGATCAGAAAGTGCTCGTAGGAATTGTTTTTGGACCAGCCACGGTCGGACTCTGAAGTTTGGCCATAAAAAAGTGTCACCATTGGAATCAAGTGTAACTGACATGAATCTAAACTGAGTGTTTCATGCTGAAAATGTATATTTTGGGTAAAAATCACTTACATGTGCGAGGCGGTCGAAGCGTGCAAAGAGTTCATTCAACATTCGCACCAGCTCCTGCGCTGACAGCGTCGTGGAGAGGTTTGTGAAGCCTTTGACATCTGCGAAAAGAATGCTGAATAAAATATGGAAATGTCACTTTAATATCCAGGTCAGCTCTTTAACACCATCCAAATACTTATGATATTTAATGCAATGTAAACTTTGTGTTTTCCCTGTTCCTGTCTGATGAGTCTCTGTCAGTTGGTGTCTGACACAAACTCCCGTGCACTGATGATAAACACCTGTCACCTCTCTCACATCTCTGTGATGAAGAGCAACCCAGCTGCAGGTCTCACAGTATCAGTGTGAGAAAATGTGCAAAATGGGAAACACAAATATGCAGAAAAATACTGCGATTTAGGAAAAAACCTTCTCACAGCAGAGAAAGCACAAGTGACGGTAATAAAAACGAATGAAGGCTCCAGTTCAGACAGAGGAAGAACTCACACAGGTGTTTTCACTCATCTGGGCTGATGTGATTAGACGTCTTGTTGTCCACGTAATGTTTGCCATATAGTGTAGTTTTGTTACACCTGTTATGTTGCGTTAACTCTCACTATACGTTTTAATCTGCCTTTCTGTGTGGCCACAACAGCTGCTGCACTGATCTGCATCATTTCAAATCCACCTCATTTCTAAACGATGGAAGCAGGTAGTAAACTGTATTTTGTTAAGATCGACTGACTCACAAGCAGTCTCATGATACACTTGTTTTTTACCAACATGTGTTGTGTACAGTGTTTTTAATGATGAGGCCACAACAAACAAAACAGCTCTATTTGTTCATTTTCAACATTTTCCAACACCGTGGTTTGTTCAGAGTCTGCTGCTGGCCTTGCTTCACATGTTAAGAGACTGCTCCCACTGTTCACGTGACGTATTGCATCCTGCAGACATGTAGCGCTCATTTCTGACCAACTAACTAACGGACAAAAAGAAGTGCAGGAACACGCAAACGCAGAGTTAAAGGGAAGCGCATCCACACTCTCACAGCTTCGTGAATGTTCTCTGCCAACTCTCAACATACTGAAACCCGAGCAGAGGTCTAATCAGCCTGCACACCCGGAAACACCTGTGTGAGCGTTTGTAGTCAGTTTGACTCAGAGTGAGGCTCATTGCATCGTAGCACGGAGCGTCAGTACCCTACAGTTGCTATGGTTACCTGCAGAGTGACATAGCTTGACACCGATTATCCCTGTTTGAGTCAATATACGTGCTGCTGTGGTGAAACATACATGCTTTTCAGAAACACAACATGTCACCTGACCTGCTGATGAAGACGCTTATTTTACTGAAGTAACAGCAACGTGGTGGCCTCACCTGACATTCTCATAGCGGTGGATGTAGATTCTGTGAAACTGATGCTGGAGGTGTTCGTCCTCTACATTTGTCATGTCGTTGATCATTTCCAAAACTACAAAACGTGGTAGGACTGATAACACCAGTCTCTCCTGTGGGGGAGAAAAATCAATCATATTAGTCCTCTGAAACAAGAACAAAAAGGGCCGATATCAGATATTTGGATGTTTGAGTCTTACAAGTGATATTTTCTATAAAAAGGGAAAAGAATCAGCCACTTGAACCTGTTTCCAATAATTTAAAGAAAGCAAGATTTTTAGGGCTCAATATACAAATAGCGTTTATATATACTGTATATAAACACAAAATGAATATGTTTGTGGTGTTTGCAGCTTTGAGTTAATAAGTTTGAAAACTTGATATGTGTACATTTCTTACATCAAGATTAAAAATAATTAAATGGAGACACAAGTCAAAAACTAAGTATTAAACAGGCAAAGACTCGTGAGATCTTGTAATAACAAATTACATAAAGGCTGTAAGAAATGATTTAAAAGATGCCTCCGCCAGCCTAAGCTCCTGGAGCAGGATCCTGCAAAGCCTCCAGGCCCACAGAAACAACACAAACAATCAAATTTGTCTTGTGGTTTTTGTACTGACGCAGTGCCACTTGGCTAAAGCAGAAACAGATTTGGAGTGGGAGCCATGCAGCGTCCCTCAGTATTTTTTGGCCTCGGGGGAGCTGCACCGGCGCCAAGCAACTGCCTCCTTCAGATACTGAATACATTAAAACCAAGACTCAAGTTTCTCTACCCAGAAATCCTGCTACCGTTCAAAGACCCAGCTGGTCTCTGGTGCTCTGCACTCACTATCTTCCTATTGGATCAGGTGTCATGAGTGTTTGCTGCAGTAGTGTCTGCTGATGTAGTAGACAACACTGTGTCTAATGTCCGTCCTGAACCTCTTCTTCCTCTGTGCACAAATTCACTTTCTGTCAAATCCTCCGAAAAGATGAACTTTTCCTCACTCTTCTGCGGCAGTGAACAGTTTAGAAAGCACTACCCGCCAACACCACGCAGACACAGGATGAACACCTGCTGAATAATATCATGTTGTTTTTGCCCTGTTTGGCTCATAATGCAGTAAAAGATAAACGTCCAGCCTCCTGTGAACTCAGTGAAGCTGCATGACGCCGTCTGAGAGCTCTGGAGAGGGAGAGGGGGGAGAAGGGGAGAGGGAGGGGGAGAGAGAGGGAAAGAGGGGGAGAGAGAGGGGGGGGGGCGAGGGGGAGAAAGAGAGAGAGGGGGAGAGAGAGAGAGAGGGGGAGAGGGAGAGAGGGAGGGGGAGAGAGAGGGAAAGAGGGGGAGAGAGAGGGGGGGGGTGAGGGGGAGAAAGAGAGGGAGGGGGAGAGAGAGGGGGAGAAAGAGAGAGAGGGAGGGAGAGAGAGAGGGAAAGAGGGGGAAAGAGGGGGAGAGAGGGGGAGAGGGAGAGAGGGGGAGGGAGAGAGGGAGAGAGAGAGAGAGGGGGAGAGGGAGAGAGAGAGAGGGGGGGAGAGGGAGGGGGAGAGAGGGGGGGGGCGAGGGGGAGAAAGAGAGAGAGGGGGAGAGGGAGAGAGAGGGAGAGAGAGGGAGAGAGAGAGGGGGAGAGGGAGAGAGAGGGGGAGAGAGAGAGAGAGAGGGGGAGAGGGAGAGAGACAGAGGGGGAGAGAGAGAGAGAGAGAGAGGGAGAGAGAGGGAAAGAGGGGGAGAGGGAGAGAGGGAGAGAGACAGAGGGGGAGAGAGAGAGAGAGAGGGGGAGGGAGAGAGAGAGAGAGAGAGGGAGAGAGAGGGAGAGAGAGGGGGGGGAGAACTGGCAGACCGTCACGTCATTCACCGACAGCGAGGGCTTCACTTCTCCTCTCTGCCGATGTGACAGTAAACTTCTCCACTATAGTGGCCAGCAGATCTGCCAATAAAAACAACGTTTCCACTAAAACCAGGTAAAACCAGTCCTTGGATGCTGGAGCGTATCCTGCTCAGTAGGGGTTCTGGGGAGAGTGCATAGAGCATCCCCGACAGAGCACAGCCCTGCCGGACCCTTCTACACACTCTAAAAGGACCCTTCAACACACTCTAAAAGGACCCCTCTACACACTCTAAAAGGACCCTTCTACACACTCTAAAAGGACCCCTCTACACACTCTAAAAGGACCCTTCTACACACTCTAAAAGGACCCCTCTGCACACTCTAAAAGGACCCTTCTACACACTCTAAAAGGACCCCTCTGCACACTCTAAAAGGACCCTTCAACACACTCTAAAAGGACCCCTCTACACACTCTAAAAGGACCCTTCTACACACTCTAAAAGGACCCCTCTGCACACTCTAAAAGGACCCTTCAACACACTCTAAAAGGACCCCTCTACACACTCTAAAAGGACCCCTCTACACACTCTAAAAGGACCCCTCTACACACTCTAAAAGGACCCCTCTGCACACTCTAAAAGGACCCTTCAACACACTCTAAAAGGACCCCTCTACACACTCTAAAAGGACCCCTCTACACACTCTAAAAGGACCCTTCTACACACTCTAAAAGGACCCCTCTACACACTCTAAAAGGACCCTTCAACACACTCTAAAATGACCCCTCTACACACTCTAAAAGGACCCCTCTACACACTCTAAAAGGACCCCTCTACACACTCTAAAAGGATCCTTCTACACACTCTAAAAGGACCCCTCTACACACTCTAAAAGGACCCTTCTACACACTCTAAAAGGACCCTTCTACACACTCTAAAAGGACCCCTCTACACACTCTAAAATGACCCCTCTACACACTCTAAAAGGACCCTTCTACACACTCTAAAAGGACCCCTCTACACACTCTAAAAGGACCCCTCTACACACTCTAAAATGACCCCTCTACACACTCTAAAAGGACCCTTCTACACACTCTAAAAGGACCCCTCTACACACTCTAAAAGGACCCCTCTACACACTCTAAAAGGACCTGTACAACACCTTGATCTTAGCTATGAAACCTGCGCTGAACCCAAACTTCTCCATGACCTTCCAGAGGAAGTTGTGCTCAACGCGGTCAAAAGCCTTTTCCTGGTCTAGAGAAATCAGACCACTGTTTATACCCAATGAGCTAGAGACCTCCAAAACATCCCTAATTAGGTAGACATTGTCTACCATGGACCTGCCGGGCACACAGTAGGTCTGGTCCCGATGGACGACCTGCTCCATAGCTCCCCTCAGCCTGTTGGTCAAGGCCTTGGACAGAAGCTGGTAATCCACACACAGCAAAGACACGGGGCGCCAGTTTTTGATGTCCTGCAGGTTTCCTTTCTTGGGTTGGAGCGTGAGAACAGCTCTGCGGCAGGACATCGGCATGGAACCAGAAGCCAGACTTTCATTAAAAACATTTAAAATATCTGCACCTAAGACGTCCCAGAAGGCTTTATAAAACTCTACCGTTAAGCCGTCGATGCCGGGAGCCCTCCGGCCCTGCATGCTTTGCAGGGCGGCCTGAAGCTACCGCATCTGCAGCGGCTCCTCGAGCTGGGAGTTAGTATCCCCGGAGACCTGAGGCAGTTCACTGCAGAACTCCTCCAGCAGTGTGTCCTCCTCCTCATACTCAGTGGAGTAGAGAGCGGAGTAAAACTCCGCCGCCCGCCTTCTGATCTGGCCTGGCTCCATGAGCTCCTGCCCCGTGTCTGACAGCAAGGAGTGGATTACCTTCCTCTGTCCGCTCTTCTTCTCCAGGCCGAAGAAGAAGCCAGAGGGAGCGTCCATCTCAGCGATGTTCTGAAATCGGGACCTGACCAGTGCACCCTGTACTTTACCGTCTAGCAGGTCGGCTAAAGCCAGTTTCTTTACTTTGAGGACTTCAATATATCCTCGATCTCCTGTGGACTCATAGATCTGGTGACGTCTCGTGTAACATTGAGGGTGTGCTGTTGACATAGAAGTTTAATCTCAGTCTTCCCACCACTGCCTGAGACTGCTAAAAGCACCCTTCCTCTGTCTAAAAACACCCCAGAAATACACAAGAACCTCCCTGAACTTTTTTGTCAAATGTTAAAACTGAATTAAAATGCCAATATGCACTTTTTGGCAAAACATTTCGAATAAAAACATGACATAAAAGGTGTTGGAGAAACGACCCGATCTTTTCTGCAGCGTGCAGCTTTCTCTGCTGGCTGCTGCTCAGTTTAAAACACGACACACACTCCTCCTCCTCCTCCTCCTCCTCTTCACTCCCGCTTTCATCCGTCTGTTTCCTCACGGTGTCCTCCCCAACTTCACTCCTTTTAGCCTCACTGGCTGCATGTTTTGTCTGTCTCCTGCGTTTGTTAGCAGGTTTTGGCTTTGCTGCTGCTGCTGCTGCCTCCTCCTCCATCTCAGCTTCCTCCACCTGCTCACTCCATACAACACTTTCCTCACCTGTCTTACCCTCCTGTGTCTCACTGACCTCACCTGCATTGTTCATCAGTTCCACACACACCCCACTGTCACCTGTTTTGACCCCCTTTCTCCCCCCAACCTCACTTTCTCCTACCTCACCCCGCGACAGCAGTCACCCTGGGCGGAGAGACCGGTCAGCGGTGGCTGCCCCCAGCTCCGGGACAACGGGCGGAGCAGCGGACCCCCCAACCCCACCCCAAACACATCTTCTTCATCCATTACAACATTCATTAACATCTGATTAGCAGTAGTTGACTTTGACATAATAAGACAGTAAACACAGCGTGTTCAGCTCCAGTCTGATCTGTATTATGTCAACACGCAGTGTGTCGACACACCGCCGCTCGTCATGCACTGCAGGTTACTGCCACTGTTTTTGATTGGATTTGATTCTGTCATAAACAACACACACATAACACACCACACTCCAAATACACAAAACTAAAATCACAGATTTAATCCAACAACGGACACGAACATGCAAAGACAAAAACTATGAAATGAAATCAAATAAAAGCTTCTCTAAATGTAAATCACACGAGTTCTGCATATTAATTAAAGCATTACAGAGGATAAAAACATTAAGGGTATAACTTCTTTCCAAAGTTTATTGTTCAATCGTAAAACATTCTGCTTTTATCTTTGTCACTATTTAATAAACCAATTTGAGGAATCATTGCCAAAAATGTCCTCTGCCCTTTAGTTAGATATATCTATAAATACACAGAAATACTTTTTCAATATTCCTACATTTTAATGGTTCTATGAGTCTATTAGTGCTGCAGTGGTGTTTAGTTGTTATTGTGGCAGCTTGTGATGCTGTGACTGGAGGACCGGAAGCTGATTGGACAGCTCCAGGTTGGCCGGGACCATCAGCTGTAAACTGTGTAAACCGTGTCGGAGGACAGCAGGTGTTTCTGTTGTTCGGCGCTCTCTGCCGACACGCCGCCTCCTGCTCTGTTGTGTCGTGTTGACCCGCTATCTGTGCTGGAAAGCGGAGCAGTGCATCCCCCAAATTAAGGTCTAGACAGACAAACATTTCAGTGGAGCGTTGCTAATGCTTCGGCTGCTGCATCGCTACCGAGCGCTCGGGGGTTTGGTGCTGGAGATTCACTGCAAGAAATGTGGATTTTACTGAGTCGTCTCGAATTCAGGCTGGAAGTTTGAGTCTCAGAGCTGCGACGTTTCCGTGCACATTCAGATCTTTGTTCGTGTATAAAAGGCCGCCTTTCACGATCCATCCAGAAGAAAGATTGAAATGTTAAATCACTCACATGTGCGAGGCGGTCGAAGCGTGCAAAGAGTTCATTCATTCATTGCATTTTATTTGTGGAATATCGACGCACTCTCTTTGCTCACGTCGACATGATGTTTATTTGTTGAGCTTGACCTCTCCTCTTGAGTGATAATTTAACGCAGTTTTACTTTAGATTCACTAAGAAACAGAATACCTTACTTTACTTTTACAGCTTAAAAATGTGAATCATTTCATACTAACATCAAGGTGACATGGGAATGGAATCAGTAATATTAAGTATAGTAGAACAGCTGAATATAATAATCAATTTATGCTCTTAGTTTCATTGTTAAGGGTTTACAAACTTGACTAGGTGTCATGTCATGTCTCAGTCTGAACATGTTTTTATTAAAATCATGTTTTTTCCTCGCAATAAACTTCCTTTTCTAGAAAATAATTGGAAAAGAAATGTCGGCTTTGCTTTTCATTTCATCAATATTTAAAGAGACAAAACAAACAAATGTCAAACTGCATCTCACGTGTGTTTTTGTGCCGTTTTACTGTTTCAACCACAGCAGCTGCTGACTTGCTCAGCTGGACATTTCTTGCAGTGTGGACAGTTGACGGGGGCTGCAGTGTGTGTTTGCTCCACTGGACATGGTCTCTGGTTTGGACAGCTGAGAGCCAGCGGACTCAGTGTCAGATTAGCTTTGAAAGTCATTAGCGCAGCTTGATTTTAGCCGCGAGCTAAAGCCCTCCAGCAGCTCACTGACAACTTCTATCTTCATATCTCATTCAGATTGTGTTAAAGGTTCACTAGAAAACACTTTGTTCCATCGTCCTGTTTTTATTGTCGCTTCTGGTCGTTTTCAGTCTAAAGGCAGCAATGAAAGAGCTTTCAGGTCCAATTTAATGTCAGCGTCTCAAGTTAATTCATATTCATAATCTGTGCTTCCGCACTGAACCATAAGGTTTACTCCAAAACAGTAAAGATCTGTTTCTTTAAAGACTTAAAAGATGCATAAATGCCCCCAAGAATGACTCTTTTATATTCACATTTTGGCCGTTTAGATGGCACAAAGTGAGTCCTTTCAGGAACAGTGAAACTTTAACTTGAAATAAAAAACGTTAGGCTGTGCTATACAAGCTAAAAGCTATATTATGATGAACTTAATAATAACTACATGACATTTCCATTCTCATATTGGCTAACTTTTTATGTTTGGAAGGCGTAGATTTGATTTCAACTATATATAGTTTTAACAGAGGTGGTGTTCAGAGGGTTTATCAGAGCCTGTTTGATGAAAACAGCTGCCTGCCGCTGCTGGGACCGAGGATGATGAGAGCGGTGAGACTGAACCACAACCGGACAGACCTTCAAACCAAAACAAGGAGCTGAAAGAAGCTGAAACTCTCCGTAGAGCTGACAGGAAGTGCAGTCGCGTCACTTTAAGAGATCCTTTTCACATTAAATGCGGTCAGTTGATCCATTTTAATATGAAAATATGAATTCGAGCTGCTTTATATTGGTGTCCACATCCTACCCTCATATCACAGTCACGCACAGAGAGGGAGTCGATCTGGCCTTGTGCCTCTGTGTTCTTACAGCATGTTGATGGAAGTACCAGGCCTTGATTGGTTCACATTAAGGTGGTCTGCTCGGGGCGGGGCCCCATCTCGCTCCATTACAACCATCCCAGAGCTTATCAGAGCCGAGCCCTTCCAGGAAACTCGACGCCGTAAAAGCTTTCTGTGGCTTCTCAGAGCCTGACCGTCCACTCCACTGCGCAAACAGAGCGCACTATGTGTCACTGTGTGTGTTTGTGTGTATACCTCTCTGACTCAGACTGTGTGTATTGTTTCTATTTGAGTACGTGTGTGTGTGTGTGTTGCCTTGTTAGGCAGTGTTTGCAGCCGTGTGTGCGTGTCTGTGTGTCCACTGCACTGACGCACAGTTTGCGTGACAGCAGTGGATCGATGCAGCATCCATGTTATTCTCCTCTCAGCGGGCTCATTAGCCGAGCTGCTAACGTTCAGTCCTGTCAACTGAAATCCATCAATCGCTTTGCTTCCTTTATCAAGCTCTCTTCACACTGAGCTCATCACGAAACAACAGGAAGTAAAAGCACATCACTCTGCACGTTGTTCTCTATGTCCTGCTGTGTTTTGGCGGCTGTAGTGGTCCAGTGGTTGGTGAAGGTCATCTAGAGGTCACTGTTCAATATCTCTTGAAGTGTGCAGACCTGAATTCTGCATAGGGCTAAAATGTAGGTCTGACTGAATGTTTCAGACCTAAGCCAGTTACATCATAACTCCACCATTGCTGCTGTTTTGAGGCCCTCCATCCTGATGAAGCAACCAGTAAACCGACTGTAAATATAAAGATATGAAGGGAAGTAGCTCATGAAGCTCTCACTGAGCACCATCACACACACAGACACACGCTTATACACAGACATGACCAACGTGCTGCATCAAAAACAACGTACGATGAAGCAACAGGCACCACAAGCAGTTTTGACACCTCTGTGAGCAGCATCATGGTCTCGTGCCGTGTCGCGGACTCACCTGTCTCTGGTTTTCTGTCTCGAGTCGCAGCCGAGCCTCGATGCAGCGCCGCGTCTCCAGGAAGGCCTGCCGCTGAGCCCGGTCAGACAGGTAACTGATGAATATTCCAGCAGTGTTCATACACATGAACAACACAGCCTGAGCCGCTACCTGAAACACACAGAGTGTCATTTCAGCTCACAAAGGCCTTTCACAAGCGAAGCAGGGAGCACACAATACATCACATGACTCACAAATAACTCAAATACCACCTGAACACAGATTTCGTGACTTGTTAAAGCACCAGGTTCCAGTCTTACTCATCAAACATTCCCTTATGAATTCCTGAATGTTGCTCCCCGTGTTTCTGCTAATTCTTTTGCGTGTTTTGAAACCAAATAAGCTGTTATTTGGTCATTTGCAGGTCAAGACGGGTCTAGTCGTCCAGGTTAAAACTGGACTTTATTAGAGAGCTGACAGTTGAGAGATGACAGGAGGGAGAAATGGGAAAGGACATAGAACAAGGGTCCCCAGCCGGACTCGCACTAGGGACCTTGCAGTCCATGATCAGTGCCTTCAGGCCCCAACTATAAGATGTAGTAGTACTTTTCTTTCTGCTGACAACAAACAAACTGAACACAAATCGTTTGTAGGAGGCTGTGTGTTATGTGTGTTTACACTTTTTTGAACTAGTTTATTCTATTGAAAGGAACTACTGAGGAGACATGGAAACCACCATGAATCCATCCATGTATGTAGACTCACTATAACAGCGCGTTCACTGCGTTCCACGATGCTTGTAGTAACATAATGTAAGTGCTGTGCAGTAGTCTGCCATCCACTTGTAGCACAATAGCTGGATAAAGAGTCCTCTGTTCGGCGTGTTTGCAGATGAACTGCTTCATTTATCCACAGATGATCTTTCGAACGTGTGAAATTGGGGGAACTACACGATACTATATAGATATGCTGTGTACTTTAAAAACAAATACACACAGAACCTGTAGTTACGTAGTTTAGGCCTCAGCCGCGGTAAACGGGGGTCAAGATGAGATTAAAAATTGATTGAGTGTGACATCACTGATTGGCTTTCTACCCCCATAAGAAGTCAATGAGCCCAGACGTCCGCTGAAAAGAGACGAGGACATGAGAAACCAGAGTAGACAAGAGAACAGAGCCAAAGGAATAAAGCAGGTCACTGATCATCATAGAAGGAGTGAACACTGAAACTGCACGGCTCCTCCATTACATGCTTTAGCCTGTAACCCCCCCCCCCCGCTGCTCTACCTGCGGGACAGGAGCAGGTGAAGAACTTGCACAGACTCATAGTGCTACGAAAAGTTATGTGATTAATGTTTTGAAAAAAGGATGCCCTGTTGTCAAGATAATCTGTGTAAAACCCAACGTCCAGATTCACCACTGAACAAAACGAGTCCCTTTGTGTGTCTGCGGCGCCTCGTTACGCCTGTCACACACACACACACACACACACACACACACAGTCGTTTAATCCATTCTGATATAACTAATATTGATCAGAGCAGCTTTAAATTCCCATTATTTCATATTTTCTACTCAGGGAACCCTGTAACTCCTCTATGGTGAGGTTATGTTTTCCCCCCAAAAAACACTATCGACTCTTGAATTAAATACTGTTTTATTTTAATCTCGGACTGATATATGTGAGTGTATATTTCAGGTTTTGGCTGAAACAATACTGTATCATCTTGGACAGAGGGGTAAATAAAGCGATTAGGCAGCGGTATTTAATATTCGGAAGTCATTTTAAGGTACAAATTGTTCAACCGAGGAAATAAAATAAGAATACTGGGTGCACAAATTAGTAATTTAAGGCGTGATTTGTAATGTGCACCAATGACTAATGTGAGGTTTTATTTATCAGCCTTTACCGTCCACAGTAGATTTGTGATTTAGAGGTAATATTTCTTGAACAGAGGAACCAGCTCTGGAACGGTTCCACCAAAACACATCAGTGACTCAGAGAAACACGGCCGTCCTCATTAATTATTACAAAGACCGAAGGTTTTCATCAGTAAAGCAGAGCTGATGCAACACTCTGCAACAGGGCCGTCCTCCTCAGCTGCACCACAGCGCCGCCCGGCCGGCTTCCTCCTGCCTGCTGGAGCTTTACATGACGCAAGTGTTAAAACAGGTTGGCTGAGAGTTCAACTCATCTCACAGACGAAGACCCTTCACTGCACACACACACACACACACACACACAAACCCTCCCCTTTAAACTAGCTGAAGTGGGGGGGTTACAGTCACGGACAGGTCCTGATCGTCTGCAGCCATCTATAGTGCCTCAAAAGGTACAAAGAGGCACAAAATGAGCAGACTGTACTGAAGCTGCAGGAGGCTGATAAGGTCGTCCATCAATAAGTCACGAGCTTTTCTGGCTTTTAAATCGTATCTTCTGACCTGTACAGGCAAAGCTTGATTACCAGCTGGCCAAAGTCGGCACCTGCGATAGGGGCGCCAGAACTCCAGGGTCAGGGTCTTTGTTTGGGAACATGCAGCTCTAAAGCACACACATTACCTGCCATGATAGAAGGCCTTAAGGTGGGGGAGTCCCTGGGTCCAAAGTTAGTTTTAAAACCTTCATTATTTCAGTTTTGGTTTTATATATTGAATATTCCTAATTTTATGTGTTTTATTACAAAGCAAACCTGGGGAAAGGTGGTATAAATACACAGAGATCGGGAGGAACTGTGGCTAAGAGGGACCCAGCAGCTCATTTCTGGCCCAGGGCCCCCTTACAGGTAGATCCGGCCATGCTCCAAAGCTCCCACCTGTCCAGGAACAGATACACAGAAAAACAGAAAGAAGAAGGCTGTCCCAAAACTGTTGGAAGCACACTTTTGCCTAAAACATAATGATAGCTTTAATATTTCTCTTCATTGGAGCCAAGAGGTTCCAATAAAACAGAGCCAGACAGGGGTGTCCACATACCTTTGCCCACATCGTGTACTTAGTTACAGTTTGGGGCGAGACTGTCTTCATGGTTAAATATTTTATTAACTCTAATAACCATGTTTAAATATTTCATTAGTGCTCCAAACGTCTGTAATAAAATCACAGGAGCTTCGTGTGCGCTCACTTTCTCTTTGTTGTACATTCACCAGTCAATCTTTGCTAAATATTTTATTTAGCCAGTAACGTTTTGTTGGTCTGACACAAACACATTATCCACCACCCGGACGCTACAATACAAAAACCTTCCACTGCTTCCTGTATTACTATAATCGTACACCGCTGATTTATCCAGTATAAGCAAAAAGCAAAAAGCTTTCCAGGCAGACGGAGCTGTTCAGATGACAGGGTGTTGAACCCTGTTTTCCAAAAATACATTAATACCAAGGCACTCGGTGATATCTTTCCCTCTTCGCACCATGTTTCTTATTCCTTATTGTGGAAATGTGACTGCTGTTTGTCTCAAAGGGTCAGTGAGATGGTAGTAAAGTCTAAACACAGAAATGTGTGTTTAAATGCTTCTTTTATAGTCAGTTAGAGAAGTCTCATTAGCTTGAGGCACAGCGTAAATCAAAGGGCTGGTGATTAAATAACTTTAAAGTCGTTCCGTTGCGCCGGCTGTGTCGGTTTTCATTTTTTTAGGAAGGGAGAGTGCTATGGCTCTTACACTCGAGGCTGAATTGTGTCACGACTGATAAAAACCTCAAACAGACAGTTCAGTGTCCTCTGTCGCTGAGAGAAAAGCTCTGAAGTGCTCTGCCATGTTTCCCTCTGCAGTAAAATTGCTGCACTAAGAGCACATTTCAAGAGGAAAAAAATGGAGCATGAAGAGGGGATTTTCTGATTTCTGGTGCTCTCGACAGCCCGACGCTTTGTGGAGAGCGAGTTGACAATTTATAAGGGGGCTTTCCCCGGCTGCCCGTGGGTCTCTCCACCGCTCTGGATCGGTGTTAGGAGGTGGTCTAGTGGTTAGAGCTGTTTAGGATGTAAATTCTCAAATATCTGCCAGAGATTCAGACCTTCAGAGGTTTGGTTCTGCTGAGCTGAGTCAGACAGACCCTGAGGAGGGCTGAGACTATCTAATGTTAGCAGCCGCACAAAAACAATACAGTCTCAAATTAGCAGAAAACCTACCTGATCAAGGAGGAGCTACCTGATCGAAGCAGTGAGTCCTAAACCAATAAGTCAGCGTGACCTGTGTGACGATTCCAAAACATTTAGAGATCTGCCGCCTCCGCGGTGTAAGGTTTTATTAGGTCAGATAACGGAGGAGAGATCGAGGTCAAGGTTAAAATACGCTGATGTTGACTGAGACAGGAGGTGAGCTGAAGTCTTCAGTGTCAAAATCAGACAGCAACGTTACTACTTCCACGTTTGCTTCAGAGAGAGGAACCATTGCTCTCACAACCACACGGGTCCTTCATCAGGGAAACGTGAACACAGTCACTGAACATCTACTGCCGTCAGCCTCCGTGTGAGGAAAGTAAGAAACATTTAGTCTGAATTTGTCACGTCAACTTTAGTTTGAAGTTGAATTACCAGTCGAAACTTTTCTCTGAATCTTAAAAGCACCACCAACACTCAAATCAAATCAAAGACATTATTATTATTAACTGTTATTAAGTCACTAAAGTTATGAATATAAAAGAGTCCTCCACCGATTTAACTTTGCACTCCTCAAAAACTCCAAAAGTTCAATTATGTATGTTAATACGCCTCAGATTTACATGGTGGTGGGCCTTTAAGGTTTTATTTAGTAGAACTGTTTTCAATTCTTCTGACGGTGGCGGAGGTGGACATTAATTCAGCGCAGGCAGCCCGCCTCTGCTTGAAGAAACTGCTGCAGGAAACCCTGCATGTTACCGTACAGGAAAATAAATCTGTGTATTCTACATTCAACACCGAATATGTGTAGGAGTATTTTTCATTTGAGCTACACACACACACACAGCCATCCTTCTCACAGTCTCCTCCCTGGAGGCTCTTCACTGTATCTCACAGAGCTGAGGAGCCTCTCTGTGCATTACGGTGTGTTATTGTGAATCTCTCCCAGGACTCCATCAGCGCTGATTCAATTTCTAAGTCGCCCCCTGAAGGCCTCTGCTCCTCCCACGGAGACGAAAATTAAAACCCCATAAGCTGCAGCAGCTGTGGTAGCTGTGGCGGCGTCCATGTTGTTTTGGAAAAGAGCAGTGCCGGCTCGCCATAAAGGGCATCAGCATGGAGACCGCCGGTGCACTCATTAAAGGAAAATGCCAGTGATGTGGATGTTTTTAACAAGGTCTCATTAAGAGCAGCGGGCCAGGAAGAGGCACAGCTTACAAACAGCTACATGGAAAATAATGAGGCAGGGTTAATAATAGTAATAATTATCATAATGTTTTCAATTTGATTCATGGGTGAGGAGTGGCACACAGCCCGACATGGAAAATAAACACACACACACTTGTAGTCAGTTACAAGTCCGTCCTCCAGATTTAACAACGCACCAATAGAATATTCTTTTAAGAGATGGATTGACCAATAGATCAATACATCAATCGATCAATAGATCAACGTGCTAGTGACTTCAGTATCAGCCAAAACAACTGAACGAATGCGCGTAAAATGTTCAGATTTGTTTTCTAAAGCTAAAATAGAAACAGATGACAAAATGTGGACGGGACACTGAAAACATACATGATGATCATGATGAAGTTTACCCAGTTGTCCCCACTCAATTCGGAAAAGTCAAATCAAATTTGAACCAAAAACAATTACGTCCATAATTTCTTTAGAAACGTTAAACACTGAACGACAACAGGAGGGTTACGGCTGCAGAGGGACGAGGTTAAGACGAGCGTGGGAACTCCTCAGACACCCACCCAGCATCAATATTTCAGAGCTATCAGTTACCTCCCTGCACAACGTCTGGACTTATATTACATTACAAGACTTTACAGAAGTGCATATGTACTCTAGAAGAAGGAGTCACAGCAACATCGGTAGCCTTAAAAGCTGTCGGGCCACCGTCAGTTTAACCTGCTCTTGGTGTCTGATGACAGCTGTATGAAAACATGTTAGAAGAGCAGCTGGCTAAGAGCAGCAGAGCTAAAGCTCCCCGCTGCCAGCGCTGGTCTCTGCAGAAAACACTCTTCTGCCAAATGAAGGGATTTATTCTGTGGCTCCGAGGTACAGAAGAGGACAGCGAATGATTTACTCGGCTTCACACGCTCAGTTATCTGCCGACGACTAGATGAAGATATTCCACAGTCAACACACGGCGTCAAAAGATATTACATTTTAAATTTAACGTGACATGGACGGCCTCGATTAATAATTCATAACCGCGTGCGAAACCACTCTGATGTTTGCAGACAGACTTTGCGGAAAAACAAACTAAAGCTCTGTGTATTCTCTCGGCAGACAAACTGTCAGCATTTATTCCACCAGCCCAAACTACTGCAGTCTCTCTATTCTAACTGGATTAAACCTTGTGTAACTGCAATGAGCCTGATCTAACGGTCATAAATCTCTTTTATAACCTGGAAAGGACCAGGATCTGTGACAATCTGCCAATACAAGCTTTACACAGCATTGGGTTTCAGTAATTAGCAGTATTAAACAGGGATGTTCCACGTCAGTCTGCAGAATCACCATCAGGGCCAATCCGTCTTTTTACAATCTCCAGAACTTGGTTGTTTTAACAGTCAAAACCACCTTCTTGAGGTGTTAAAAACACAGGAAGTCTTTCCCCACACTGATGGCGTGCGTCAGCAGAGCTGTTTGTGTTAAAAAATCAGACACGTTGTTTCTATTACAGCAACATTTCGACAGTGAAAAAAACCTAAAGAGACGGTGGGCATGAAAAGAGGCCTTTTAGATCCTGTTCACAGAGAACCTACAGACACTATGATATATAACAGATATTATAATTACGTTTCCTAGAAAAAGAAGATCCTGCACGCTGCTCTTGCTCAGCCGAAACATTAGTATGATCAATAAATTGTGAGCGGTGAGCGGGATCTTCTTTTTCTAGGACTGAAGTGATACTTTCCAACGCTCCTGCATCAGAGACATATCTCCTTGAAATAATTACGTTTCCTCCCAAAATGTATTTGTAGTGTGTAAAGGTAATTGGCTGCAGAGCTGCGTGTTGTTTCGTATTTATATATCTGTGCCATGATACCTGAGTACTGCCCTCGTACCTTAGTTTGGGGAATATATACATGTATAACTCGTCATTAACCTTTCCTGAAGTTAAAAAGGTTTGATGATTTGGATCAGAAAATATCTGACCAGAGAATTAATAAACAAGGCCATTCCATCAGTGCGCTAATAGAATTGAGGTTCAATACCAGACTTTATGCAGAGATCATACCGTGTCTACACTGGATTGGCTTTATTCCTGTAAGATGTACTTACGTACATGTACAGAGCTAACATTCATTAGTTAGCTAGCTAGCGACAGCATGGTACGTCGGTTAGGACACGCCCACTTTTCAACGCTACGTCCCTGCCTTCCTGTTTCACTTGGAAATACGTCTGGAAACGACGTTTCATCTCATCAATAAAGTAGTCGTGTCTCCCAAACATTGATCCCTTTGGTTTTCAGTCAACATTGTGTTGAAGTAAGTGACTGTGAAGAGGACAATAAAAACTTCCATGCCGTGTCCCGACTCTCCCAGTGATGTAAAGGATCTGTTCCCTCGGCAGCTGGAAGTGTCCCAGTTCAGACTTCTTTTGTCTTCCTGTGACACAGATCTGAGGGTTTTCTTTTGCTGTGTGAACGTCAAAAGGTTTCATTCAAGCGCTTTTTATTTTTCAATTCCATTCCAGCCCACGTGGATCTCTGCCCCAAATATGAATCCCACGGCACGTGACCTATATGCGACGTGTTACCATGACAATGTCTGATGTCATTCAGCAGAGACGACCGTCACAGACAGTTTGCAGCCCACGGCAGCTTTTCTAAGTCAACGTCAGCGCGGAGAACGAGGAGCACAGGAAGTCACGACACGTAACCGACACGCCAACCCGGGAGTTTCTTAATGTGCACACGTGTGACAAGCAACAAGCCGTACTAGCGTTAGATACACCAGAAATATCAGGTGCAAGCAGCACTTCAAGATCAATCAGGCCTCAATCTTTCAACAAGCTGTTGAAGGTTTGTTTTATGAGTACCATATTGCAGTATAACATCTGCATAGGATTACATGCTGTACCACAGCAGACCGCACTGCCGACCAGACCACAGCTTTAATACCACAATCACAGACAAACAGTTAGAGTGTAACACACCTGGTCCTGGTCCTGGTCCTGCACCACCCTCATCACCTCTGCTTCCCACTGGTATGTCTACTTCCTGCAGATGATCAGCAGAAGTCTTTTAGATGATTTGGTTACGGAAAAGCCAAGATGAGCCCATCTGCTCTGAACGGAGGAGGCAGCATCTTAAATGTTCAAGACGCGGCTGCATTATCAGAACTTCACAGGTGACTTTAACAAAGGTAACCTCAGACACGAACTCCCAAAATACAAACAGTTTATTAAATGCCCCACCAGGAAGGGGAACACTCTGGATCACTGTTACACCACAGTCAGTAACGCTTTTCACGCCGTCACCCGCGCTGCACTGGGACACTCTGACCACGACATGGTCCACCTGATTCCCACATAGAGGGAGAAATTAAAACTTTCTAAGCCTGTTGCGAGAACTTCGAAGAAGTGGACCAGTGAAGCTGCAGAGGACCTGAAGGCGTGTTTGGACTGTACTGACTGGGATGTTTTCAGGACTGCTACCAACAGTCTGGATGAGTACACAGAGGCTGTGACTTCATATATCAGCTTCTGTGAGGACTGCTGTGTACCAACTCGGACCAGGGTGAGTTACAACAACGACAAACCCTGGTTCACAGCAAGACTGCGACAGCTGAGGTTGGAAAAGGAAGAGGCGTTTAAGAGTGGCAACAGAGCAGAGTTTAAGGAAGCCAAGTACAAGTTTAGCAAGGCGGTGAGGGAAGCTAAACGACTGTACTCAGAGAGACTACAAGACCAGTTCTCCTCCAACGACTCTGCTTCTGTGTGGAGGGGGCTCAGGCAGATCACCAACTACAAGCCAAGAGCCCCCAACTCTGCTAACGACCGACGCCTCGCCAACAGCCTCAACGACTTCTACTGTCGCTTTGAAAGACAATGGGACAGTCCTGACATCATCCCCCACACCATCACCCACCAGCTCCAGCCCAACAGCCCCAACCCCCTCATCACACCTGGGGCTGAACTCTCACACCTCCTACCACCACAGCTGCCCCCCACAGCGCCCCCCACTCCTCCAGCATCGACACCTCTGTCTGTCCTTGAAAGAGATGTGAACAGACTCTTCAAGAGACAAAACCCGCGTAAAGCTGCTGGACCAGACTCCATCTCCCCATCCTGCCTGAAGCGCTGCGCCGATCAGCTGTCTCCGGTGTTCACGGACATCTTCAACACCTCATTGGAGACATGCCACGTGCCAGCCTGCTTCAAGGCCTCCACCATCATCCCCGTCCCCAAAAGACCAGGGCCCACAGGATTAAATGACTACAGTCGCCCTGACCTCTGTGGTCATGAAATCATTTGAACGCCTGGTTTTGTCCCACCTCAAATCCATCACAGACTCTCTGCTGGACCCCCTGCAGTTCGCCTACAGAGCCAACAGGTCTGTAGACGACGCCGTCAACCTGGCTCTACACTTCATCCTCCAGCACCTGGACTCCGCGGGATCCTATGCCAGGATCCTGTTTGTGGACTTCAGCTCTGCCTTCAACACGATCGTCCCGGCTCTTCTTCAGGACAAGCTCTCCCAGCTGAACGTGCCTGACCCCACCTGCAGGTGGATCACAGATTTCCTGTCTGACAGGAAGCAGCACGTGAAGCTGGGGAAACACGTCTCAGATTCGCGGACGATCAGCACCGGCTCCCCTCAAGGCTGCGTTCTTTCTCCTCTACTCTTCTCCCTGTACACCAACAGCTGCACCTCCAGTCACCAGTCCGTCAAGCTCCTGAAGTTCGCGGACGACACCACCCTCATCGGACTCATCTCTGGAGAGGATGAGTCTGCCTACAGGTGGGAGATTGACCATCTGGTGACCTGGTGCAACAGCAACAACCTGGAGCTTAACGCTTCAAAGACAGTGGAGATGGTTGTTGACTTTAGGAAGAGCGCAGCCCCACCCGCCCCCATCACCCTGTGTGACTCTCCAGTGGACACTGTGGAGTCCTTCCGTTTCCTGGGCTCCATCATCAGCCAGGACCTCCGGTGGGAGCTGAACATCAGCTCCCTCATCAAGAAAGCCCAACAGAGGATGTACTTCCTGAGGCAGCTGAGGAAGTTTAACCTGCCACGAAAAATGCTGGTTCACTTCTACACTGCCATCATAGAGTCCATCCTCACCTCCTCCATCACCGTCTGGTACGCTGCTGCCTCCACCAAGGACAGACGCAGACTGCAGCGTATCATCCGCTCTGCAGAGAGGGTGATCGGCTGCAACCTCCCATCTCTTCAGGACCTGTACTCCTCCAGGACCCTGAGGAGAGCAGGGAAGATCGCTGCCGACCCCTCCCACCCCGGACACCATCTGTTCGACCCCCTCCCCTCTGGCAGGAGGCTGCGGTCCATCAGGACCATCTTCCCCTCTGCAGTCAACCTGACGAACTCACCTCTTCCTGTTTTGTGCCATAAAAACATCCAGCAGATCTGTCACAACATGTAAAATACAGCGAAAAGGCCACAGAATAATGACATGTTTGTTTTCAGGCATAGACCTGCTGTCTCAACAGTGCTGGTGAAATGATTTGTTGGTGTTCCATACTGGGGAACTTTTGAATGGTCTGAAAAGAGAGTGTGTGGAGGATACAGTGTACAGACATAAACACTCTTTCATGCCAGTCTGAAAACGGCTCCTCTTGGCACCTCCAGTGTCTCAGCCCGCCTGTTTTCTCAGGCTGAACGTGTAAATTGGCCTAACGACTAAGATGACACGTGAACGTCTGCAGGCGGATGTGTGTGTGTGTGTGTGTGTGTGTGTGTGTTACAGCAGCTTTTTTCAAACATGCAGTGATAAAAACTGAGATGTTCACCAATATGTTCTGAATGTGTGATCAGAAGCAACCTGATGACGAAGTGGCGGAATAACTTTGCATATCATCTGGATCACTGTATGCACATTTTAATAAGAGAGAGGCTCAAGAATGGAAAGCCTCCGTCAGCCTCTACAGGGACGCGTCTACACCAACATCCACGTGTCAAACCATGTGGTGTCTCCCAGACAAACAAAGTAACTCAGTCCTCTTATTCAAGTGATGCAATTAAAGTAAAATTTCAAGGTATTTTCTCGGTTTATATCATAGACTGTATATAAAGATGGCCGACGTCTCCACCACAGACTGTATATAAAGATGGACGACGCGTCTCCACCACAGACTGTATATAAAGATGGCCGACGTCTCCACCACAGACTGTATATAAAGATGGACGACGCGTCTCCACCGCAGACTGTATATAAAGATGGCCGACGCGTCTCCACCACAGACTGTATATAAAGATGGACGACGCGTCTCCACCGCAGACTGTATATAAAGACGGATGACGCGTCTCCACCACAGACTGTATATAAAGATGGCCGACGTCTCCACCGCAGACTGTATATAAAGATGGACGACGCGTCTCCACCACAGACTGTATATAAAGATGGACGACGCGTCTCCACCGCAGACTGTATATAAAGATGGACGACGCGTCTCCACCACAGACTGTATATAAAGATGGCCGACGTCTCCACCACAGACTGTATATAAAGATGGACAACGTGTCTCCACCACAGTGGTGATCGGGGGCGGAGCCACGAGGTCGAGGTCCCGCCCATGCACCCACCCGACCCAATCATGAGCACACCGCAGTCAATCACAGCTGTCAATCATGACATTTCATCCCCTTTTTATAGCATCAAATAACTAACTAAAACCAAACCGATCAGAAAAATGAACACTTGAACAAACATAAGAACTACATGAAAAGACAGAAACCATCTTTGGGAAAAATGTATAATTTTCTGATATATACAGAAAAACTATGTTTGTGCATCGAATCTAGAATGAAAGAGTCACATGTACACAGTAGTGGAGTGCAGCGCTGCATTATGAGACCACAGCAGGGGTTTTATAACGGCGACCTCTGACCTCTGGCCAACCTTCTCTACGTTCAACACAAGATCGAACAGTTGTGTATTCCTCCTGTTGTGGCCATGTGATCCTGACATTTCCCCACAGCTCAGCCTGCAGCTCAGCAGCACGCTCGTCTCTTTAATGTCATTTTGTGGCTGTAACATCTTGTTTTTTCCTCGGAGCGAGAAGCAGGAGAAGAAGCTGAAAGCAGCCATTGTGGTGAGCTCCATCAGCTCTGTGTGGCTGTAAACAAGTGTGATGGATTGCTGCCTGAATGCACAGAGTCACTGAGTGCTGACACAGATATCTGACTGATATGCGCGGCCTACAGTGTGTACAGTGTTTTCTAGTGTTCCCTCTCACGATATCAGTTTATCAACATTTTTCAATGGCTGATTTATTGATCACTTCACGAACTAAGTCTTTCGCTCAACCCCGTGTGCACAAGTCGGCTTTATACTACATGTGAGCTCCTCTCTTCTCTTGAGATCTGGGAAACGTCAGCAAAGAAGGCCGACGAATGATGAAGGAGAGCTGCGCTTTTGTTAACACAGAATAGTCGGCAAACACGCCGGCGTGATCAAATCACATGACGGGTTCAAGAAGTAAAAACGGAGTCACGTTGAGCAGCGCGGTCGACTTCTGTGCTAGTTCTTGATTCTGATAGATCAATAAAAAATGGAGATAGGACGATATACGTTGGATATGAAAATCACATTTACAGGGGTAATGATATTTCAAATCATACTCCATGACATCTTCACGACATTCTTGTGTTTTCACACTTTTTTCAGTTCATGAAACTTTTTCTGATTGCATTGCTTAACACTTTCAAACTGTTTCTCCCCCCCGGTCACTCCGTGGTGATTTGGGTGATGGTGACGCCAATTCACAATTAACAAGCGTGTTTTCCCTGCAGCTTTCACATGCTGGAGGATGGAGACTAGGCCCGGGAGATAAAACGATAGCGATGTGTACCGTGTAGACACTTCATTAGTAGCATTAAGAAAACTGTTCGATGGAAAGTTCAATAGTTTCATGCATTAAATGCAAACCGCCATGAAAGCACATAACGAACACGCTCACAAACAGCCCATCATGCCTCTTGATAACAGGAGCCGCTACATGCAATCAGCCAATCATTTGACAGGCGTGTTGCTCAGTCGCACCATCAACACGTGACACAAACAGCGTGGAGTCAGAAAATGAGTGCAGACGGAGTGCAGCGCTAAAACCAAGTGTGGAGATGAGAGAGGTTTATGTGAGATTAGCTCGCGAGTATGGCAGATTCAAAGTAAGTTAAGTGGTTCAATTTAAAATATAGTGCTTAAATTCAACCTTTTTTCTCCTGGTCTTTATCAAAAAGAATTAATAATTTATAATAAGAAGAATTTATAATTAATAATAATGAATAAGAAGTCATTGTGATAAAATGTTCAGCCCTAATAGAGACACAGATCAGTAACGCTGTGAAAACAGAAAGCCTCTGTGTAAAATATCCAGTTCACCGGATCAAAACACAAGTTAACTGAAATGCTTCATTACATCCTGCGGTCAACTACAAGAACGGTGCAATGTATTCGTAATTTACAAAAAGTAATCACATAATAATTACCATAAAGTCATGAACTTCTCTCTAACAAGAAAAGCCACATTTTAAAAGGAAGTGAGGCTGTGAGACCTTTCTTGCAGTGTGGGCTGCCGTGTTTGTTCTCAGGTGAGCTGAGGGTTATCCCCTGAAACTGTCAGGGCGACAGATCCCTGAGGGCAGGGAGCAGCTTGAGCACTACAGCCTGAGGGAGAAGAGGGACGGCGTGTGATACTGTAGCCGACTGAAGACCGGTCATCCCAGGAGACGCCAGGCGACAAGCCGCTACAAGCCTCGAGAACGTGTGCTGCGCGGTCCAAACATCGAGGACAGCGAGGAACGTAGACTGCAAGTACATCTTACTTACAGAATGTTTACAGCCTCTTTTAGCTCATTGTTCTGGTTTTACAGCAAATTTACAGCATGGTTCAATCTCAGTGTTTCCAGGAAACAAGCTCTGACAAACCCTCTGTACACGACCTGTTAACCCCAGACAGACACAGTTAGAGACCAAAGGGACAGATCTTTTTCTTGTTGGAGTGGGTGCAGACCAACAACACAGCTGTAAGGAGACTGAATATTGGACTTACATTCATCAGATGGACACAAACACGTCTGTGTAAAAAGCTAACCTGTTAGCTATAACATCTCAGGACTGTGTCCATCAGCTCGTCTTAGTGGATCAAACATGAATGAACATTTTAAAAACATCAAACTTACATTCAGACTTAGTTATCAGACTGAAAGTTATTGTTTTGCCTAAAGTTCAGCTAAGATGGCTGCTTCCCTGCAACAATCACCTCAAATACAGCATTAAATTAGCACAATGAACACAGCCCAGCCCAACTAAAAAGACTTTAATTTCTCAGACTTTCCACGGTTCCTTCCAGAGCCACAGAAAAGTGCTCTTTAACATTTCCACATCAGCACCAGTGCTCCAGTTGTGGAGTAGAGAAGCTACCTGAAACACACAGTCAAAGTTTGGATGTGCTTTTGTTCTTAAATAACAAGTCTGATTACTAGAAAGTAGTAGGACAAAATCTTCATAGTATATATACTGAAATATTATAATATATATCCTTTCATAGTACATTTACTGTAAGCTCCTAAGAAATTATTTGGGAATGTCTTAATCAAGCCAATTAAATACCTAAAATACCTAGCTTGTTGTCTGCATATATAGATATTCAAGGTATAAATAACTCTAAAATCTGTGCCGTATTTGTATCGTGTCATGTTTCACTTAAATCACCCACATCTGTGTTTGTTTTTCAGTGGTTTTAAATGGGTCTGGCGTTGTGCTCTTTGAATCCCAGCTTTGTGGGCGGGATTCAGATCTGGGGCGTCATCTTGCTGTGATGGACTGCTCTGTCACTGTGATTGGGGTAAAATGACCTAAAACGACTTAAAACGTCCATTACAGTCAACAGAGCCATTTCTGCTGGCTGGTTATGAAACATTTGATGTCCGTGTTTCTACTCTAACACTCTCTAAAAGCTAATGGTTTTCCCGCCGCCAGGATCTTATCAAACATGACAGATAGTCGTTGTTGCGTAATACCAGGGTGTCAACCTGCACACAGCCCGGAGGCCAATTCATGGTGAGCTTGGCAATTTCATTAGCAAGTGTCAAACTGCTCTGTTTGTCTGACGATTGCTGGACACTCGTGAACACACACTTCACACTTTCACTGCTTTCACTGCTTTCACTGCTTTCCCAATTAAGACTAATGTTGAAATTATAAGCAACTAGCTGCAAAAAGCTACGACGTTACCGCCGAGACTTTTCATCTAAACGAGTTCTGAAAATCTCATTTCAATGACACATGAAAAAATATAATGACAATGGATTCATTAACGTTTCATCTTTTCCTGAATATATCAGTCTACTTTCTAGAATCCATTTGCGCCACTTTGTTGATATTAGTGCAGCGATTACCTTATTCTGTCTTGTTTCAAGGTGCTGCTGAATAATCGTGTTGAAAATAGATCGTTTTGTGCAGTTTCTCGTTGAGGCATTTGAGCTCAATAGATCAACCGATTTAAATTTTCCTTTTTGGCAGTAAACATGCTGAACTTCCACAAAAGGCACCTACGCACTTCTTATCCCATCCTTTTGTAGATTGTATTGTTGTACTGTTATGGGTTACCTGTGCTCTGCTGCGAGCCGAATTTAAAAAAATAACTAATAAATTGAAATAATCTCACCCCATGAGGATCATTTCTAATACTGATGGCCAATCATGTCACGTTTTAATGGATTAGTGTCTGCTAAAACAAACCCTGATGACCCTCCTGACCCCTACTGAGCTCTGTCGTGTTCTGTCCACCGCAGCCTACCAGCCACTTCTTTACAGCAGCTTAAAAATCAAACAAGACAACAGTCAAGAAAATCCTTGAGAGTGAAGACAAAGTCTGATGAAGCCTGTCTAAAAGCAGCGAAAGACTTGTGTACTGATCTAAAGTTTTCTGTGGAGAGCTGACACAATGCCTGAGGAGCTTTTTTGACATTTTCTCTGTCTTCTTCTTTGATGGATAAATCAATACAAGGCGCTGCCACACTGTTTGAGACAACATTTAAAAGCTTCAATTAAAGTCTCGGGGCTTTGCTTCTTCCACAAAGCTTGTCCCTGGTGGCCACCGTACCACTAAGAGCCAATCAAATGCAAATGAAACTGGCTGTCTGGCTGTCGTCAAAACTTGAGCAAATTGATGTATCTTATTTTTGATTTCCATGTGATCACACATAACCACTTCTGAGGCAAAAGCAGTGCTAAATATCAAAATATAAAAACAATCTTTTGCACTCTTTCTTGAGAAAACCAGAATGTTTTTGAATAAATTCACACATTTTCACCATGAGGGTTGAATACGTCCGTTCATTTTTCTGAGTACCTGCTGTTTTTCCACGTTTCAAACAGATAACAGTAATCCAACAGTAATCTCATTAAACGCTGACCCCAGAGGAGAGCGGTGAGCGCTGCTGGCTGGTGCCTGGTGCTATGAATAGATTACAGCTGGGAGGTAATCCCGTCTGAAATCATCCTCGATGTGAAGAATAAGCCGAAAATCACCCTCACTTTAAGCTTAAAACCTCACTCAATATGTTCTCGGACTCAAACAGGACAAATGTTGTTGCATATCAAACCTGCTTTAATCTGTGGGGTGAACACACAGGAAACTCACAGGGGGAAAGTTCACCTCGTGTTGTTTTGGAACATCAGAGGACACAAGAAAAAAAATCCTGCTTTCATCTGCAAAACATTTTCTACCTTTGCTCTCCTCGTTGTCCTTTAGATCCTTGAAATATTTATTTTGAATGAATAACACTGAACATACGTTGGGATCAACGGCCACGACAACTTCCAACAAGAAATTCAGTTTACATGTTTCCCCTTAACCCTGAACTACTGTGAGCACCACTAACACAAAGGTATCTCAGAACCTGGATAAAATAAAAAGACAGCACGAGGTCCCTTTTCTAATAACACAATGTTGTGTTTGCTGTTCTGCGTAAAAGCACGCAGACACGGTCGAGAAGTTCAGTTGTTGTTCACGACAAACGTCAGAACGAGGGAAGACATGATTGTCGGTTTGAGGATCTGCTGCTCTCCTGGGATGTTCACCTCTCTAGAGTATACAGGGAACACAAAAAACAAAAAACACCCAGTGAGCGAAAACGCCTTGTTAATGAGGGGGGTCAGAGGAGAATAACCAGACGGGCTCGGGCTGACAGGAAAGCGACAGTAACTGAAATAACAGGAGTGCTGTGCTGAACGCACAACAGCTGGAACCTTGAAGTGGGCGGGCCACAGCAGGTCAGCTAACCTGTCAGCTGAGAGCAGCACCCCCGAGGCTACAGCATCGTGTCAACATGAAGCAGAATCTATAACCCACACGGAGGGAGAGGATCTCCTGACTCAATGAAGATGGATGGCTCTCTGCAATGACACTGCGATGCTAAACATGTGTCCCTGCAGTCATGTGTCATGTGTCTGCTCATTACTCTGTTTGTTGCGTGTTTGACCTCAGGAGACCTCGTAGGAGAGGTCTCAGGGTCAGACCTCTCACCGCGCTGTCCATTAAGACAGAGCTGCTGTGTCCTTTAACCTCCTGACCCACCGAGGAGCACATGAGGACAATAACAGCACAGAGGGGAGGACGAGGTGGACGGAGACCTGGAGTGGATCATTGCTGTGCTGCAAAACTGTGATGTCACTGTTTCAGCTCCTCAGCATCAGGTCATGCATGTTAAAAATCCTTCAACAGCCCGTTTTGGCACATTTATGACCTTCTTTTTGCCTTCTCATTTGTAAAGATCTTTGTAACTGTGTGCTGTTTTGTAACATCCTGGTGGAGTATGTGTTTACGACGCTGACCATGTGATCACAACATCCCCAGTTCGTGTCAGGCCATCTCTGTCGCCTCTCCGCTGACTCCAATCTCTGCAAAAATGCCCAAAAATAAAAGCAGGGATGCAACAAAAATGAGTCAAACTGAACGCTTGTAATGACAAAATGTTTCATCATGACAATCAAAACGTGACTTTGCCATCATCAGCCTTGAGTCTAGAATATACTATAACAACATTAGAGACGAACAGGACGAATCCACATAAAGTCAAAGTAGCTGCAACAACTTCAGCTGCCTGGAGTAAGTCCACGCGGTGAGACAGAGCGGTGTGGTGGGGGTGCATGGTGTGAGACAATGATCCGCCCTCACCTAACGACGTTTTGAGTTTCCTAAACATACAATATACATTCAAATATGTTAACAGTGAACAGTTTGTTGATAAATTCTGTAACATTTCACGACTTGGCATATATGCAAATTACTCGCATATAAACAGAAGTTTTAGAAGACATGGTTCTATATCCAAGTGCAATCTTTAATCAAAAAGTGTTGGCATGGAGCCCAACGTCCTCTTGTCTTGGCTGAAGCAGAACAGCTCGTACTATATTTTTCTCTGCACCTGAAGCACCCGGTTGTGTTTTAAGAAAAAAACCTTGATCACAAGCTTTTGATTGTGCAGCAGAAATGCATCACGAGGACCATGACGAGGCACATTTTGCTGACACTCTGCTCGCGTGACGCAGCCGGGGTCTCCAAAAAAACCCAATGAGTTTGTCGACTTTATGCCCAAGAGTTCACATCTTACATCTACCAGCAGCAATACAATAAGCAGTAATAAGGTTCTGTCAGCAGTTCAGTGAAAGGGACACAAAGAGAGGCTTTCATTGAGATGAATGTCTGGCTGCCTGGCCGATAATGGAAGGGGGGGGGGTGTTGAGTCAGCATTTGGCAAGAAAAACTGAATGACTTGCAGGTAACTTTGGAGGTCAGTCACCCCTGCTGAACACACTGAATTGAAACTGACACGTTTCAGTTTATATTTCAAGGCATGACGTTTGAATAAAAGCAACAACGAATAAACTTCAGTAAAAGAAAGACGCAAGTGGAAAGTGAAAAGGCTTCTATATTCCCTGACGGTGGTTTCAGGACTGACTGTGCGGTGTCATTTATCAGACCAGGGCAGTCTTCTGGCACTAAAACTCCACAAAAAAGGGTTAAGAGCCCAAAGCGGAAAGCAGAGAGAGGAAGAAATGAGCCACTGCGAAGCGTCTTTTTTATCGTTTTAGAGCCCAGACTCAGGGGCTGTAATTCTCCCAGACAGACTGTTTCATTTGGTCTCACGAGGACGAGGCCGGAGGAATAAACACGGTGACAAACGGTGGCCAAGGCCAAAATCCCCACTGTACAGTTTGTGATGGCAATGAGCCGGATACTAAATTCTTTCTGCCTTTAAAAAGACCTGACTGACTGAAAATGGCCAGCGTGTCTTACTGCTTAATCCATATCATGCTTTCTCCTTTAATATCTCAGGCACCAACATAAAACTGAGAGACAGTGTGGACTCCTAAACTGTAAAAATGTGCAGTTATTGGAGTAAACGTTTTTCTACTTACACATTTTTAGAGTTGCAATCACACTTTATTACCAGACATTTTCAAATAAAAGCCAGTATTCAAATATTGTCTCGGCCAGCAGAAATAAACTAACAAAGTCCCTAAAAAAGGCAGAGTCTGCAGCTGTGAGGCTGTACGTACAACAATGCTAACATGCGGATAATGTTTACCGTGATCACCAAAATATTTTAGCCTCACCCCAAGTACAACTGAGGCTGAAGGAAATGTCATGTTGCGGGTATTTTGATCTGACAATGACGTCACATAAAATGTCAGAGGAAGTCTGTCTCTGCCAAAGTTCATCTGGGAACCATGAATGTCTGTGCCAAATGTTCTATCAATCCATCAAGTACATGCTGAGGTGAAAAGTCAGGGATCACCGAAATCCTTTAGTTTCATCCTCTGGGAACCATGAATGTTGACGCGACCTGTCATGTCAGTCCATCCTGGAGCTGTCGAGATACTTCAGTCTGAGCCCTGCTGCTAGCATGGCTAACAATTGGAGAGAAGAGGTTCCCTGTGCTCTAATGGCGGTCATTATAAAGTCAGAGTAATGTGCATTTCCACAGCACGAGTCATGTCATACTCAGATATACTGTTTTTGGAGGAGGCTTTTATAATATTGGGATATATTGTCCACTTTGGCAGTCAAGCAGTCCCCTTCAGAAGCATCTCTTCTAAAGGAAATCATTGTTCAGATTGTTCTGTTGTAATAACGCCTGCTGATTTCTAAATGGATGAAAAGTGTTTAATAGCTGCCCCGAATCTGGGATTCATTCATGACAGAAGAATGAGAATGAAGGACGATAAAAGCTCGAACGTCTGTAGCAATTTTTGGAAATGCCTGTGAGGTCACAGCGTAAACATGTCACTGGAAAACTCATGCCATTAAAAAACTCACAAAGCTCCTGCTGATGGTCCTGATCCTTCATTAAATATTAAGAGTGGCTGAGTGCAGTGTCTGGTAACAGCAAGATTGTCCAAGATCAATTGCTTGAAAAGGGCGAGATAAAGGAGGAGGAGGAGGAGGAGGAGTAGGGTGAAAGAGAGGTCAGGGAGGAGGAAGGAGAGGAGATAAAGGATGGAGTCCCTGATTCGCCCCTCTGCGTCTCCCTCCTCCCTCAGAAATAATTTTTCATCAAGGTGAGTCAGTCTAAAGACGCTTGGCTGCTCACAGAGGAAATGTCTTCCGAGGGAGCAGAAATAAGAAAGCTGCAGACAGACGGCGGCGACTTCAGACCACAGAGACGGTGTCAGGACCAACATGGCCGCCTGTCGCTGTCATAGTATTCAGGGTTTCCTGAAACACAAATTCTGTATCACGTGGTCTTCATCAGCAGATGGAGTTGCCCAGTTGTCATGGTTTTGTAGATGTTCAAATTTCCATTTTGAGTCCTTTGAGCACTTCTTGTCCACGTTGGCTGACAACTGACCAACTACAGCTGCTGATGAAGATCCTGTGAAACGGTCGAAAGCTCTAGAAAAGCTACAAAATGAAGGTTAAGGTGAGATTGTTTGTTAGTTCCTTCCATGGCAACGAGGCGGCACGTGAGCGGTCTCTGCCGTTAAAGCCACCCGCCTTGTTGCATGACCACATGAGGAGGCACAGGTCACCGACAGTCTCACCTGGACAGAGGGCAGAGCCCAGGCCGCCTCTGCTGCAGCGAGGACCTTCCCATGAGCCACCACTGGCACCAGACGCATGAAGCGCCTCAATCGTCAAGCACGCGCACACGCAGCAACATACAATTATTGTGTGTGTGGATGAAACCTGCGATTCACTCAAACATGCAGACGCAGCTGTGAGCAGAAGCTGTGTCTTTGTAACGTAAACGCCTGAGATCTTACACGAAGGCACACAGGCGACGTCTTTGAAAGGAAATACAAATGGGTTTGATTGTGATTGGCTGGCAGCAATGGAATACAGCAAAGCCTTTTTAACCAGTCTCTTGCCTTCAGTCTTGTTTCAGGGCACGCTAAAGGCGAGAGATTGGTAAAGCATGCATGCAGTCTCCTCATGAAATCCACACTTGGCCTTTTTTTCTTTTTTCCCTCCTCTATCTCCTCGGTGCAGCCGGCGCTCCAGGTAAGCTGCGCTTGACCTTGAAAGAGGAAACTGCAGTGAGCTTGAAGAACGGCTAATCGGCGGGTGTGAAGCTCCTGCTGTGTGTGTGTGTGTGTGTGAACGAGTGTGAACGAGTGTGAACAGAGGGAAGAGGATACAGTGCTATTGACGGTTTCATAATGCTACATGAGAACACTCCCCTAACACCAAAACACACACATTATCACACACACACACACACACACACACAGCCCAGAACAACCTTATCTGTTATTTACTGACGCCTCTGTTCATTTAACAGCAAGTAAAAAGGCTAAATGACTTCTGCACAAAGGCAGCCATCAATACAGCAGCGACTGGAGAAGCATAATCAGGTCTTTTCAGGAGGAGAAAAAAGCGAACAGCGGCTCAATATGAGCGTATTGTTTAGAGAGCGAGAAGATGGGACGTGATCGTATTGGTGTGACGGTTTTAAATGAATTGCAGCGGCCAATACTGAAGCCTTCGACGGGCCGGAGACAAAGGATGTGGGGGCCAGCGGGGGCACAGAGAGACTCTAAAGGGACGGAGCCGGATCGATGGAGGCTATTCTGAGTCTGACAGGAGGAATCAGGCTCAGAGACTCTCAACAGTGTTTACCATTTCTGCTGGGACAGCGAGGGTGGGAAGATATCCATCTTTGGGGAAATCTTACTCTTTAAAATTCAAACCAAACTGCCTTCGCTTTCATGTAGTCAATTAACTTATAGACGAATCCGACGCCTCATTTATGTGTCGCGCTCTCAAGGCAGAGTTGAGCTGAACACATTTACTCTGACAGTCAGAGCTGTTTGGGTGAATCAGTTAACACATTCCTGCAGAGCAGACTGCGTCCTATAAACACGACAGCATGGCCTACGATCAAGTTTTATTTTATCGTAATAAAATATAATAATAATATATAATAATATGACCGTACCTCGATGAAAAATACCACAAACCTCAATTCAATTACATGTCTGAGTCTCCTGAAGTGGTGCCATTCATAAATACATAGTTCCTGTTTAACTTTCAGTTTAAATGTGTGGTTCTGAGATGCTTGATAAGCCTCGAGCTTTCCTTTCTAATTAAACTGACAGTCAAAGCCCTCCACTCCTTGTCTCCCCCCTCAGTATTTAATATGTATATTATATGTTCACCGCATCCTTCAGCAAACACAATTAATAAGAGCAGATTAGCACCGCTTGAGTCGAGGATGTTTAATTTCACAGCGAGCCCAGTCTTCCTAACCCCGGGACTGCAGTATGAGCCGTCCTAATCCTCCCTCCGCCGCCGCCTCCGTCCAGCTGCATGCGCCCGGCCGCAACACGGCTCGCATGTCATCGCAGCCGAATTAAGACAGAACATGTAAGGCGCTGATCACAGAGCATTTTCAGGTCGACTAATATCAACACGCGATGCCAAAATAATCCCTCCCGCCCAGCGAGCTAATACTCGTAGTAATGACACAAGCTGAGACTTATCACGGCGCGAGAGGAAGCTAATTAATGGACCCACGACTGAACTCACACATATATACATAACATAGCAGAGATTTATGGAAAATCTTACTTTAATTATCAGAACATAAATGCAGGAATCCATCAGTGCCAACAAACTGAATTCCTGTAAATGAAATCTGTCCAAAGACATTTCAATGAAAATGGGGACTTTTGACAGGATAATAAGTTGACACAAAAATGTATTATTTGCTGTTTAATGATTCATTCATGTTTTCCTACAATTCCCAGGATGCTCTTCAGTGCCCTATGTCTTATTCAAGACACAAACTTGTTGAAAAAGTGACAGCCCTAGTATACACGTTACAGTGTATTACTATAGTGTTACTGTAGTATTACTTGTGGTTGAGCCAGACAGTCATGGCGGCTCTCGCTGCTGTTTATTCCAAACAAACCGGAGAGGAATCAACCAGACAGCGAGTGTTCGGAGCAGCAAAAGGAAAGCTTTTATGGACTGGAAACTGGAGGCTGAATCTGTCAGATATCAGAGGTTTTATTGATCTGCAAAAATCATAAAACACTGCAAAACAAAGTGTCAGACTCCCGAAGCCAGGCAACGGCCGCCTCGACCTCTGGCCTTTCCTCTGAGAGGCTCTGCGGGTCGGTGGCTCCGGGCAGAGCGACACAGCTGAACCACGCGAGGGGAGGCTGGGAAAACCCCCCTGAGCTACACAACAAGAGATACACAGTGCAGCGTACAGTCAGCTGCATCACGTCTACAGTCATCTATACGGCCACGCAGAGGGTCAGCGGCGTCAGCTGAGACGCAGAAGTAAAGCATGACGGGATTCAGCGTGACACCGGTAGAAGGACAAGGCTCTGTTCATGCTGCCCTCAGATCAGGCAGCATGAGTCGCACTGAGCGCGCTCAGCGGCTGCAGCACGCGAGGTTTCCACAGTGCTTTTTGGAGTTTCCTGCACGTCTGGACATGCATGACTCTGAGCTGCGTCAACAAGCACGCTGAAAATAAGTCATGACTCAAAACATCTTTGACCAGTCTAACCTGCCTGGTTTGTATAAGATGACAGAGTGAGAGATTTGGACTTTTGTCCTAAAATCTGAAGAAATCTGAAACTAAATCTGTCAAATCGGTGTGGGGTTGCCTTCTTTGTTATCATAACGTCTTCAGATGTCTTGTTTTGTCCGGCCTTCAGCCCAAAACCCAAAGATATTCAATTTACAAACAGAAGAACGCAGCAGATCTTCATAACTGAAAAGCTGGAAACAGAAAATGTTTCACTTCCGCTTGAAAAATGACATAAACGATTAATCGACATCACAATTGTTGCCATGTATTGATTAGCTGACAAACTGCTCCAGCTCTACTTTTCTGACTAAAAGAGAATTAAATATGAAATGAAAAAGGACACTAATGGCTTTAATATAACCGAAATGCCAGAAACAACCTGGATATTACATTTCTATTCCTGTGAGATTAGAAATATAAAGTCTCTTTTTGTTAATAATACTGAAAATTGCAAATGGAGAAATGGGGTTCCGTGCTACTGACTTCAAAGTGTGAATCCTCACATCAGGACTTCCCTTCAGTCACTGAAGTATAAATACTTCAGGAACTGTTCATTAGCTGATTATTTCATCTGATGTTTACTGACTTCATTCATAGTTTTGTACGTTTGTGCAGTGTAGTCTTGTATGTTAACATTAAAACTGATAGATTTTGAGACGTTTTGATGAAGAGTAACTCAGTAGTCTCGTGTAGGTTCTCGTCTGTAAATGTGCTGACTGTAGGGTGTTGGCCAGCCTACCTGCCTTCTCTGTTACACCTTTAGTACATACAGTGATTTGTTGCCGAGTTGTTTGTGGTGATGTTTTGTCGAATTTGGTTCAGTTTATGTTTCTTTGTGTTCTGTTACATTTCATGTTTCTGTATCGTCTAGATTTGCGACCTGTAAACTACAACCGTCCTCAACGTTATGATGCAAACTGAACTTACTGCAAATCATCCTCAGGATGCCCGACATGTTGTCATCCCTGATCCTTTCACAGCATTAACGGCTCGAGCCACTCCGAGAAAACTGGAAACATTGCCAGAAATGAGCGAGCTGACACATATTTCACAGCTAACTGCTGATGTGAAAAGAGATATGCGCTTCACGTGAGACCCTCGACACATCTGAGGGCTTCGCCGAGCTTTTTTTTTACGTGACTTTCACACACCGAAGATAAACAGATAAACATCTTCGGTCGCCTCTGATTTTCACATATTGAATAATCCACTTCAGGTCAAAACACACACATACGGCGCTTCAGCTGCAGCAGTCGGACTGCCACAGTGACAGTTTCTGCTTCTGTCCTTGATCTACTCCTCACTGAATATATCAGTGGTCCCCAAAACTGGGCGAAATATAAATGATGCATCATTTTTCTGTCAGTGTCACTTTCAATGCTTCCACTCTAAAAAGTGACTTGTTCCTATTTAGTTCTTTCTGCAAGACGTCACACACTTAAGTTGCAGGTCTGTCTATGATTCAAATAAACTAAGCAAATGACGTGACTGAGAGCGTGTTCATGGGGGTGCATATTAGTGTCTATGTGTCGGGGGGGGGGGGCTACAGAAGAAGTTTGGGAATCACTGGAGTATATCAAGAAAACACGCAGCTCAATAATCTGTCTCTCTGTTTACATTCAAACCAACAGGCTCCATTAAAACCAACCAGGACAAATGATTCAAAGTTTCAAGGTTAAAAATAAAAAACGCTTTTGACTGAAGAATAATGATGTTATTAACTTGGAGCGCACATCAGTGGTTTTATAATCACAACAAAACACTTTTGGTCATGACAGCAAAGAAGATGGAGACACTGCTTAACGGGCAGTAAAACCATTTCAACAGCATAAACTATAATCTGTCATGTGTGCACCGACGTGGTCCGATCAAGAGGCCTTTTTGCTGACTTACAGCTTGCACAGTCGTCAGCAGGGGTTCCCGTGTGGCTCACGAGTACAGTACCGCTTGGGAGATACACAGTAAGATTTATGAGGATGAAGGCTCATTTCACAGCTGACGTTTCCTCACGACAAACAATAAAAAGTAAAATGAACCCTATTAAATATCCTGATCTAAAGTTTAATATGCTCTTGTTCTGCTTCCATAAATCAACCAGAGGACTGGTAGGTTGTATGGTACTGTTTTAAATGCATTAAACAAGCTGTAATGAAACTGACTGACGGGTTAACAGGAAAGAGACTTCAAAACTCTTTCCCGATAGAATTTCTCCTGTTCGAATAGAGATATATGCATTCACAGTCCAGTCAGCGTGTGATAGGAGAGATTAATGATTGGCTGTGAGCCCCAGCACGTTGGATTTGATATGAAACTGCTGTATGAGGTCAAAGTGCCGACACTGTGAATACGTTTACGTCCACATCAGGTGAACAGTTTAGGAATTAAGAGCTCATTTTATCAGACAGAAACTTGAATGAAGCTTCGGGGCTTTTTGCCTTCAGCCTGGTCTTCAGCTGTGACACACACACGATCAGCTGGACTGAGGTCACGAGGCTGACTGAAACAGGCTACTGGTCCTGTTCATCTAGAGAGGAAGTAAAGGGCCTCGAGTTTAAGTCAGCAGTTGAACCTCACAGTCGTTAGTTGTATTCTAGATCCAGTGCACTGCAACACAGAGCGCATGTACTGCATGGTATAATTACATTCACTGACATATGACATTTAAAACAGCTCTAATGAAAGAAAGCTGATTTATGATTATAATATTCACCAGCAGGGGGTGCTGAACCTGTTTGGAGCTGCGGTGCATTTCAGGACCAGTGTGTGTGTGTGTGTGTGTGTGTGTGTGTGTGTGTGTGTGTGTGTGTGTGTGTTGGACAGCTCTTGGTGCTGAAACCTCAGCAGTCAGACCAGGCTGGCGTCACACACAAACTGCCTTATTTCATGATCAAAACTGAAACCTTTCACAAAAACAAATAAATTCTAGACCTGAGAAATCAGCAAATCAGAGACACAGAGCAACAGACAGCCCAGGTGAACCAACACCTGTTCATACACAACAGGCAGAGTGCGGTTTCACTGGCAAGGAAGCAAGGGCAAATAAAGTGCTGCCTAGTTTTTGTTGAAGTGAAGAGTGAAGAGAAAAAACACTCCAACCAGTATCCTCTCTCAGCCGAGAGCTTCGGCAAACACCAACACCTCAGCAGGCGTCAGCCGGCTCGGTAAAGCAGTAAAGACGTGGAGCAGAGGAGATGAGGATACGGAGGGAGGAAGAAAGGGAGATGGGAGATGAGGAGGTCAATAAAGGAGAAATGGTTGAGGCAGAGGAAGGAAGAGAGGAGGAGAAGGAGAGAAGATTAGGAGACGAGGAGGCAAAGGAAGAGAAAAGCAAGTGGAATGAGGAGGATGGTAGAAGAAAGAGAACGAGAGAAGAAGAGGAGGAGAAGAATGAGGAAGTAAGAGGAGAGGAAGATTAGGGGGAGATGCATGGATGAATGAAGGAAGAATGGTAAATGGAGAAGAAGGTCATTAGAGGAGAGGAAGGAAGGAGAGGGGAGAAGAATGGAGAAGGTGAGGGAGACAGGTGAGAGCTTACCTGGTTGGTAGACAGCTGTGCATTCTGGGAGATGAGCAGCTGGACCAGGATGTGGAGCCCCGAGGTGAACAGGCCGGCCAGGATGGCCCAGGTGAGCGGCAGCGGCAGCATGCTGTAGGTGGCGAACAGGGTGAACAGCACGTATCCCACCCCGTCCCCCAGCAGCCCGTAGCCCAGCCCCGCCGCCAGGATCTGCGTGGCCATGGCCACCCAGGTGACCACGCCGCTGTACTGCAGGTAGCTGTGCGACGTGGTGTCCTTCCGCACCACCACTAAGGCACAAATGACGACTTCGATGCCCGTGAAGAAGCCCAGGAGCGTCCCTTTGATCGGGTCCATCGGGGAGGAGGCCAGGGTGAGATGCAGCACCAGCAGGGTGAGCTTGGTCACCACGTCCAGGATGTTCATCACCACCACCGACTTGCGCCTCTGGCCCAGAAAGTAGCGCTGGTACAGCCGCTCCAGGTCGCGGGACTTGAAGGCGTTCCGCAGCGTGGGGAAGATGACGCCCCGGTACGTGTAGCCCCAGTTCAGGAAGAAGTCGGAGTTGCTCGGCGCGCAGTCGATCTGCAGGAAGCCCAGGTCGCTGCTGGCGCGCTCCGGGAACACCTTGGTCCCGCCGTTGTTGTGCCGGTCTCCCACCGACGTCCGCCCCGCCGACTGCTTCCGCGCGCCCTGGCTCGGGTCGTAGGGCTCATCCGGCCCGATGCCCTTCACCCCCCCTCCGCCTCCCCCGCCCTGCTCGTGGATGAACCGCTGCTCGGTGATGTGCCGCACCGCGTTCTGCCACAGCAGCCGTTTGGGTCTCGCGGTGCCGCTGCTGTTGCTGTTGTTGCTGCTGGTGGGGGTCTTGTTGATGGTGTACAGCTCCTCGCTCGCGCTGGAGCACCGGACCTCGGACAGTTCCATCACTGCCGCCGCTTGTTGCTGTCGGTGTTCTTGTTGTCTGTCCTATCGGTTGTGTCGGTTCGTGAGATCCCTCCCTCCCTGTTGTGAGTTAGCTCAGCGATTTTGGGGAGACGACGTCCTCTCGTGCGCATCGAACCGGGGGCGCGTGCTTCTCTCTCGGGTTGCGGCGAGCACGGCACTGGGTAAAGCGCGGTCGGAGGTCATCGTCACGCGAACGATTCCACTGAAGAAACAGCACATAAATCCGACTCGAGTGGAAAAGCATCTCCCGGGTTAACCGCGCACCATCATCACCATCATCATCATGCACCGTGTCCCCGCGCTGCAGGCTAAAAATCACCGGGCGGCGTGTCCAAGCGGCAGCTGGAGCCACCGTGCGCCGACCGTCCGCACCATCAGGGTGCCGCGGCGTCACGGAGAGCCGGGATCCGAGAAAAACAAGCAGGTTTCGGGGTGCAAGCGGTCTGAGGCGGCAGCTTTCGCACACGGCACAAAATGTGATATTTAAATTGAACCCCCACCAAAAAGAAAAAGGGCTCGCGCGTCGTTGGCACAGCTGGGTCCGTTTACTTTGCCATTCTTTTCCTATTTGCGCGTGCGAGAAGCACACCTTTTCACGTTAACTCCCGTTTTTCTGCAATGTTCATGAAAGATGCCACAAAAGTAGAAATCCGGTAAAGTGGACAGCCGACAGAGAAGGCCGGAGAACAGAGTCCGCTCCTTCAGCCCGCGGCGGTCTGGAGCCGGAGGAGGATCACATCAGTCAACAGACCGCAGCAGTGTCGCGTGCAGCGCTGATCAGCCCTCCTTCTCCCGCCTCTCCATCCACACGAGGGGCTCGCGCTTGAATGCAACACCTGGCTAGGCTGGTGGAGGCGGGGGGGTGGCGGGTGAGGGGGGGGGGTGTGTGGAGAGCGGTGCCAAGACACACAACGGTCCTCCGTCACTCTCTGAGGAGACCGCGCGAGGGAGAGCGGCCCGTCTCCGTGGCGCGTGTCCAAAAAATAATGTTCTACGCGTCCAGTGCTGCGCGTGAGGATGAGAACGTAGCCTCCTTCCTCCTCCTCTTCCTCCAGTTCCTCCTCCTCCTCCTCCGGTGAGCCGTCTCTCCGCGTGAGTGCTCCCGGTTTCCCCCTTCTTCTTCTTCGTCTCCTTCTCCTCCTCCTCGGTGTTTAAAAGGGCGTGCAGCAGCAGCCGCGTGGAGTAGATGTGCAGAGAGCGCGAGGCTGGTCAGCGAGAGGCACGGCGGAGCGCGCGAGTCAGCTGGGCTCCGGTTTGACGTCACAGTCACCTCTGTATCCGCGCGCGCGCGCGTGTGTGCGTGTGTGTGTGTGTGTGTGAGCATGTGTGTGTGTGTGTGTGTGTGTGTGTGTGTGTGTGTGTGTGTGAGCATGTGTGTGTGCGTGTGTGTGTGTGAGCGTGTGTGTGTGTGTGTGTGTGTGTGTGAGCATGTGTGTGTGTGTGTGTGTGTGTGTGTGTGCGTGTGTGTGTGTGTGTGTGTGTGTGTGCTCCCCCTCTCTCCTTGTCTTAACCCTCTTCCTCTTCCCACGCTCTTCTCCTCCATCAGCCTCCATCTCTCCCCTTCCCTTCGTCTCTCTGTCTCGTTCTTTCTCCCCCCTCTTCCTCCACCTCCCTTCTTCCTCCACCTCCCTTCATCCTTCCCTCTGTCCCCAAACGTTTCTCCCGCTCTTCACATTCTTTGCCTTTTGTCTCACCCTCCTTCTCCGTTTCACTTTGCTCACTTCCCTTTTCTGTCTTTTCCTTTGATCAGTTCAGTTCAATAAAACTTTGTTGACTTACGGTCCCGACGAGGGGAAAGCTCAGTGCTTCAGGACAGAACTGGCTTCCAACATGGCGGCGACAGTTTGCTGAAGGCCCTTTGCTCTTCAGGCCAATGCTCCAACTCTGTCGCCACACAAGAACGTCAATATTGGACATTTCTGAAAAACGTCACATGCAAAAGTTTTCAAAACTGTCGCCATTAGCTATCTCCAACCAAGCTGTCGTCGTGAGTTGCATTGTGGGTAATGTAGGCGCCAGATTTTGACAAGAAATAAGAATGCATGGCATGAAAAAGACAACAGATCTGTTTCTGCTGCATTGATTTTGGTACTTCTTTAAAAAAAAAAGTCCAACAATGTTACTGAAGTTTAATGCTAAATGTTTGAGCTTGTTTGTTTGAGTTTAATGTTTGGGAGAGACTGTGGCTAATAAACTGAGCTCAGGCGACGGGAAAGATTGTGATACACTCAATAAAAACTGAACGTTAATTGTACGTCTGTGACAGCAGGCAAGCTCTGGTCTCCTGCCTGAAAGTCAAACGTGCTGCACAACCATCCAGCACCATGACCTCCCCACCCTTACAGAGGCACTGCCCAGGATACTGAGCTGCAGTGCCCCCCCTGCACCCAGCAGCTCCATAAAGAAATGGTTTTTTCCCAGTTTGCTGTGGAAGAACTTGGCTGGCCTGCACAGAGCCCTGAACCTCGACCCCGTCCAACAGCCAACGACCCCTGATCACCCAACATCAGAGCTGGACCTCACTGGTGCTCTGGTGTCTGAATGGGAGCGAATCCCTGCAGCAGCTTCAACATCTGGAGGACAGACTGAAACCAGGAGGGTGGAGGCTGATAGAGCAGCAGACTAATGAACATGGTGTTGGGCTGACATGTTCAGCAATCACATACGGGTGAAATGCTTGGGTGTCCACATACTTTTGGCCATGTATTGTACCGTAGTGTGTGAATAAGTAACAATACACACTTATTGGTAACGCGTGTGGATAAAGTCAGAAATAGTCCGATACAAAAAAAGAAAAAATGAACAAAAATAAAAAGCAAAACACAACGATGAACCACGGGAATAAATGCTAAAAATGAGTATTAATGAAGATAAAATAACCATAGAACATCTTATATTAAGAGACTAGTGACCTCCTGTGGCCGTGTGGATAATGACTTCTCTCTTTGTTTTTAAAGAAAACATATTCCATCGCTGCAGTGAATACGATGAATATGAAATAATAACAGTAATAATAATGAACGTGTGAAACAGACACAAGCCGGACGATTTAAATCTCTCAGCTCTCCAGTGAAGCTGCGTCTGGGACGTGGTGTTTTATAACGGGACCGACTGCATCGAGACCCCCGTCTTGTTCGCGTCGGTCAAATTCGTCATCTTGTTTAGGCCTACTTATCTTTTGCTCAGATTATTATTTATTTTATTATATAGTTATTTTACGGCTGCTTGTGCTTCGACAAACATTTTCAGTCAAACGACTCCAAAAGACGCTACAGCTGTCGGGCCGAGTTTTGTGGGAAATTGTGTGGTGCCTTACTGACGATGACGAGAACATCACACTGTACACTGATTTAAATCATCTGTTTCTTTCCAACATTTAACATTCAGAGGACCCATTGTGCTGTAAACGAGTTAGCCTAGCTTGCTAACATTAGCGCTGACTCCATCTCGGCATCACTTTTTGTTGGTGTTTTCTTCACAGCGGCCTGCACACTCATCATTAGGCTATCACTAGCCATCATAACTGCAGGGAGCAGTTGAGTAACAACAAAACAAACACCCAGACGATATTGATTTTTAAAAGGAAAAGATTATTTTCATTGCAGTTTCACTTTAACATTTGAATGCTTTGGCCTCTTTTGCAAAATTAAAAAAGGGTACTGCAGAAAAACATGTTTATATTTATTAAATTAGCAAAAAACTTGAAACGATAACACACCCTCAGCGAGTCGATGCAGTCGCCTCTAAGTTCCCCTTCAGTCTGATCACACCTTGTTATGCGCCGTCATTCTGGGTCTCCACAGTCATGAATTTGACATTTGTTTTCAGGGCAGTGTGGTTTTGGCTGCTTCCCTACTTCTGATTTGTATCTGTAATCTTTAATTCACGGTTTATTCTGCTGTTGCTCTCAGTGTGAATCACCCTGGGTGAGAGCTTCAGCTTATTAACTAAAATGTAAATAATAACTTGATCATGAATCTAATCTGAGGCTTGCAGGCCCTCACATGTTAATCACAAACAGTAAACTTCAAATTAATCATGAAAGGAGAGCTCCCCAGAGATGTTTTTACAACCATCCTCCACAGATCTCTACTCACTGTTTTGCCCAGAGGACTCTGGTTAAAGCGAGATTAATTCAGATTAATTCAGAGTGTCATCAAAATGCCCAAAATGTAGAAAGAATAGTGGAGGAAATGCGCAGGGTAGAGGCTCCATCTTCCCCCGCTGTGTGCGAGTATCTTGTCCCACTTTTCCTTATCCGAGAGAAGCAGGGCCAGGGCCTGTCAGCGCTCGCTGGACTCGGATTAGATCTGGTAAAATTATTCCCTCCTAAACCTTGAGGAGCTGCAAGAGGTCCTTATGAGGAGAAGCAACCCCCACTTTGACTCACGCATGGCTCCAGGCTAGAGGAAAGTTGCCTCATTGCTATTCAGTCTATTTTTACCCTCCTTTCGTCTGCCGTGTCTCTACTGTAGCTTTTTACTGCTGATTCCCAGGAAAGGAGAATTACTGAAATCCTTCCCCAAACTGAACGCTATCAAGCACCAGTAAGAGCCGGCTTTTATTCAACGTGCCCTTTATTTGTCCTTATAAGTAGGGCGTCATAACTGATAGGGAAGAAATATTGAAATTGCACAGGCACACACGTCGCTGGAGTCTGAGCCTCAGAAGGAAAGCTGCTCCAGAAAGACGAGGTGCAGCGTGACGTCAGGGAAACTCAGCAAACACTAGACGTGTCTCCGGTTTCAGACATTTTTTAACAACTAAACACTGTTTGTGTAAGGAACATAAGCAATATTCATAGCAGAATAACGAAAGTACTAGTCAAAATGTAATAACAATTTCAATGAGTCCAAAATACAATTAAATGTGTTTAAAGAATAAATTACTGAGTTGTCTAACCAGTCTGTTACTTACTGAGCCCATTTTCACAGTAAATTTGAACATCTTCTTATGAAACTGAATGGTCTTTATTCATGTTTCTTGATATGCATAAAAATAATAACCTTGTGGACTCAAACAGGGTCAACCAAACTCATATAGGCCTACATACAGAATATATAAAAGTGTGTGTGTGTGTGTGTGTGTGCCAACCACAGTAGTGTTACCAACAAGTCCTCCAAACTAAATGATAAATGTGTCATTTGTCATTGCTTTCCAAAACATCCACGATGGGGTTTGACTTTTGTTGTAAACATGTATGTTAATTATACATGCAGTGACAGTCCAACATGCAGTGACAGTCCAATACACTGGCTCCGGACTCTTTTGACGCGCTGCAGGTGTTGGCAGGCTACCCTCCCCATGTGTGTCCCTGGGTGTCCCGAAAAGTGAAGCTGCAGTCTCTGTAAGTGTTGTCAGTCTGTCCGTGACTTAACGAGAGAGTGATGAAGCGCTGCTCTTTTGCTCTTTCAAAATCGACAGCCGCAAACTTTAGTTACTTCCCGTAGCCACGGCGGCCATATTCCTCTGATGTCACGCTCAAATGCTGTTAGCAGAAGGATAAAAAAACAATTACAGCAGATTTGGTTTCCTTGTGTTAATTTGTTATTAATGAAGTCATGAAAAACAGGTGCTGATTTAAATGTAATATGTACCCATTTAGAGTGACACCCTTCATTTACTTCCCTCAGTCACATTAAAGGATGCATACATTATCTGAAGTCCCTCAGTTCATCCGTCTGCGGCCGTCAAAATGTCGCGGTCCCCTCAGAAATTAAGCTGTTTGCCATTTCGCCCGGACCTGCTCATTTCAGGGTGTCAGCCCCCTGACAGCTCTGCAGGGTCGCGCCTGACAGCTCATCAATTGCACGAGGCCGTAATTTGAGGTTTCAATGACGAGGTGACAGGAAATGAGGGACGGCTCGCCCTCCGTTCATATGCACAGAGCTTAACGACGGCGAGCGCAAGCTGCAAGGACGAATGTGTCCTTTCCCCCCGAGCCGTCACCTGACTGTGTGTCAAGGCTGCAGTCCCTGCTCGGGCCGTGCCCCACAGCTAGCTGCAGAGCCAAAATAGGCCTTTCCTTGAATAATGGAGGGAGACATGGGAAGGTTTTTAGCTCTGCAGGAGATTTTATTCTCATCATTTGTCCCCGCTGGAGGCTACGACCTGCCAGGAGCAGGACGACGCCTCTACTTCACTTGAGGTTTGAGGTTTTTAACAGTTATTCTATCAGCTAATTTATCTACGAATCACATATAGGACCACAGCAGACACATTTCTCATCTAGGAAACACACTATCACCATCACAAAACCACACAGGGAAATTACTCCATTACAAGAAATAATAAAATCCAACTTTTGCTTCAGTAAACGTAGCAGAAGAATGAACTCAAGTGAGAAGTGAAAGTACTTCTGTCTCTTATTTTGGAAGTGTTTTAAGGAAAGTCTTGCACACTCAAAAAATGTCTTAAAGTCACAGTGTCATTGAGCTGAGACAAGTACGTTTTCCAGAGTTCCTGATAAGTTTACTGTTTGGAGATATATATATTTGAAATCAGAAAATGTGATTCTTCAAAGTAACTCCAAATAAATATACTCCACTTTGAATCCAGAACTGTGTACTACTGTCAAATCTATACAAAGTTAACCAAAACGAATGTTTATATATTATATTACTGGACGGCGCAGTGACAGACTGTAGCCATGATGTCATCTGGAGCAGCTCCACAGACGGTTAATAATGGACGACTGCTCTGAGATCAGCCGTGGTGACTTTACTGCGATGATTCACTACTGGAAGCCCTGCGCTCAAATCAAATTCGTCAGGATGTGAGACATCCAACAAAAACTCAAAAACATGAGCCAGTCACTAATTAATCAGTCAGTTATTAATTATTATACTAATAACACATCACCTGATGACACCGTGAAGTGGAGATGCTCTGATTTTAAGCTCACTGGGACTATAAGAGACTTTACCCTTCAAAGCTAGAACTCGGTTTTAGGCTAAATGTCCCCTTAAAGGAGGCTTCGGTCTTAATCGTAACAGACAACACGGCATGTCTGTCTTTTGAGATGGTCACTGTTTCAGGGAGGAGGCCTCTGAAACCTCTGTGATCACTGTCAGTGTGTTTTTATGAATTTACCATATCATTCATTGACATATCTTTCTGTTTTTGGTGTCAGATAAAGTGAATGAGTACATGAAAACTGACCCTGGATCATAAATATTATGTATATTATGTTGGTCAGCAGTCATCGCTGAGCTGCAAGACAAAACCATTATTACATTACGATCACGACACTGACAGACAAAATAAACAAAAGTACAGGTTAATGACAGCTGCTGTGCTGTGAGATCGGCTCCGCTGAACGCTCGGCGTTAACCTAGCGTTAGGATGGATGTGTCTCAACCATAGACTCCATAACAGAAGTGGACGTGGCCACCGTGACGTCACCCAGCGGTTTGTGGACGACCGTTTTGAAACCTTGAGTTTGGCATTGTGGCCGTCGCCGTCTTGTTTTTTTGGACAGTGACCATATTTGGATGAGAGGGTGACGATATGCACGCATAGCTACACCTGCAACCTGACTGCACCTCGCCGCGCGAAGTTAGCTTGTAAATGTACTTACCTCTATCCTGATTGACAGGTCGGCGTGGAAGCCACTGAGGTGATAAATCAAGTGAGAAGAGGGGTCCTTTTCTCAGACTTTTCTCTGACTTCCTTTTGCAACCGATGGAGTCGCCCCCTGCTGGCCATTAGAAAAGAATGCCAAGATAATGGACGGGTGTCAAGGGAGGAACTTCACCAACGGGCGGGATAATACAGAAACAAGCTAATGTACAGATTGTGTCTGATGGCTGGAGGTTTAAGTCCAAGGTTAAAACCGACCAAAGTCAAGCCTCAATTCGTTTTTTGCCTCTATGTCATCAATCACAAAAGCAGAACAGTATTATCCCTGCATTTAAAATTCAAATTCTTTCCTCTTTTTGCATTACAAAAGAGCACACAGGAACCCAATTTTAATTTTAAAAAAGGTGCAATAGAGCAGTTTGCACTTGGTGTGAAGACTGAAATCACCTTGAAGAAGTCAATTTTTTATTCATAAAGAAAAACAGGAGCTGTTATTATAAGACGTTATTGTAAGCTGTGACTTCAGAGGGCTGGAACTGTCTGAACATGAGCTTTCATCTCTGCCTCGTCCTCATTAACAACTCTTAAATCTGCATCTTAAATGCTGAATCATTTAACAATGACTTCTGCGGGTCACTGAGGTTTATGTCCAAATTTCAACACGTAGTAATATGGTCCATATATCTCCAGCATGTGTCCTCAGGGGGGTTTGAGTCCTGAATCTTTGCCTGCCTGTTATCTGCAGAAGCATTTTCTCTCCTCACTTCAGATGGCAGCCGCCTGCTGTGAAGGTCATTTACCACTTCATTTGTCAAACCGCTTCAGCTACCTACGTTTCATACTTCACCACTTACAATTTCTTTCCTGCGTAATGATTTATTCCACGTTAGTTATTTCTGTTTGTTCAAACTGTGTTGTTGTTTGCGTAGCGTGAATAATAACCTTATTAATTCCTCTGGCAGGCTGGTTTCTGGTCCATTTCCCCCAAAGAAGACAAGGTCTCAGAGGGCCTCTCTAGCACAAGTTGTGAATCTGAGTCTTAATGTGAAGACGTGTCAGTTAATTATACCATATATATATATATTGTACACGTGTCTCTCAGATGTGGAATGATAGATTTGAAAATAGAAGCTGTTTCGTGAGATGGATAAAGGACGGACGTCTAAAATGCTCCAGTAATGCTTCAAAGAACGCTGGCGGTGTGGATCGCACTTAAGGAAGATGGTCAGGGTGGATGGTTGGACATTCAAAGCACCAGTTTTGAGTTTTTGCTTTTTCTAGGTCCATAAATGTTAATTCTGACTACTTTTATACGGCCTTTCTGTGATTAAAGAGATCAGTTTTTCCAAACGTCTCCAGCTTATTCACTCTAATTCAGCTCCAATAAGAGCAAACTGTGATTGTGCTGGCCTGCTGCCCAGAGTTAATGTATGACTGAAGGAGGGAGTGGGTGGAAAAGCTCAGTCGCCTTTCTCTAGTTAAATAAAAGTTAATGATTAGACAGATAGATGCTTCTCTCTGCGCTGAGTCGGTGTTCTGGACCCATCAGGGTTAAAAAGTGAGGCTCTGCAAAAACAGACGTTTATTGAGGCAAATAATCAAGTGTGGAAACTGAAGTCTGGCAGAGGAACTGCAGACAGACTCTTCATTCCCCCGTAGGATTACCGCTCATCAGTGGATGGAACAAAGAGAAGCAGCAAAAGAATAGAGGTCTTGTTTTATTTTGTCTCAGCGCAGTGTTGACTGAGTTTGAATCTGGGTCAAACCTGATCTGAGAGTAAGACTCCTTATTATCCTGACAGGGAAACTTGGTTCATAGGAAAAGTTGACTATAAAAAACCCTTCAGATTAAGAACACAACTGAGGATGTGACATCCAGACGAACGTCAGCAGATCGGATCAGACGGAGAATCAACAGATTGATGCAGTGCAAGGAACATGGATTTCTTTCCTGCCTGTAATGTCGTTACACAGCTTCCAGACCTCTGAAACGGCCCAGCTAATCAGAGGCTTTGTGGGTTGGACTGAACACTGTTGACGTTCTCAAATCGGAGAGATCGGGACATCTTCAAGACCCTAAACCATCTTCTTACTCTGAGCGATGGGGCTCAACGTGAACGCACACTTTTCTGTATTTGTCTTTTTGCCTGAGCTCGTTGTGACGTCACAAACCTCCATGCACCAATCGTAATTTAGCAGTAATATTGTGAATCTGTGTGAAACTGCTGTGAACCAAGCTGTGGTGACAGTTGTGGGGTTGCTTGCTTATGTAGCCAGGTCGCTCTTAAGTAGTAACTTTATTACACTATATTTTGATCATTTTAAAGTAAGAAGGTATTTTCCTTTTCAGTAATTCTGTCCTGTAGACCCCTCAAACATCTGTGAAAATCATGCTGGGGTTTCCAAAGTTTAAGTTTGAGATGTAAACACGATGAGAGGCTCAAAGTGTTGACGTGAGGACTCCTGGACGTCACTCTGACCTCAGCTCTGCGCCCTCGTCCTCTGTGTGATGACAAGACGCAGCAGGGTTTAACTCAGCTGCAGTTTATCTGACAGATCAGAGGCAGGCTGGGAAATGAGAGAGGCTGCAGGAGTCTTATCATCACACACACACACACACACACACGCACATACACACACTGCCACGCTCACCTGCACTTCACATGCCACCATCGATGAGCCACGCCACCATCGGCATGCCGCCGGTGTGTTAGAAGTGTGAGTGTGTGGGTGCATGTTTGTGTTTATGGGCACGCATACAAGTGTGTATCTGCACCTGTATGTATGTATGTGTGCATTCAGCATGTGTGTGTGTGTGTGTGTGTGTGTGTGTGTCCATAGATATCTCAGCGTGGGAACATGGCTGTAAAGATGTACTGAGGTTGCACATGACATGCAGCAATGACGAAGATCTGCATCCTCACAGGAAACAGAAAGATCTTTGTGTGAAGGAAATACACCAGTTAACATGGTGTCACCCACATCACATTTTGTGTGTGTGTGTGTGTGTGTTTATTAGCCGTTAGTGTGGCTACAGATCAGTGTGGTCGGTCCAGACTGAAATAATATAACATCTAGCGAGACATTTATGGTCCCCAGAGGATGAATCTTCATGATCCCCTGACTTCTCCTCCAGTGAAACATCTCAACATGTATTGGCTGGATTGCTCAGACTGCAGCTCACACTTGCGTTTCTCAGGTGACACTCCAGAACAACGCGTGACATCTCTTACTTACAGGGACGAAGTTCGGGGGCCTTTGTCCTGTTTTTGTTATGGCTTATGGTGTATGTTAGAAAATAAGTGTAACCTCTAAATACATTATGCAGTCCTAGTATTCCCGCCTCAACAGCAAAATAAGTTGTTTATCTTTGTCTCCAACAAAACCCACAAGAATATGAGTGTTTTCTGAGCTGCCACCTGTATGAATAGCCAGGTTTGGTTATGTTTAGAGAAAGATGGTGGTCATGGGTAAAAGAAACCAACGCTAACTGTTTGTTGGATGGGACACATTTTTTGCTCAAGGTCAGGTAGGAGGTTAATCCAGCACTGCCTCTGGTTCTGGATATATATTTGAGATTCAGATTCAAGATTGAATACTTTTTCATTTCAACATAGTCGATTTGGTTTGGTGAGCTCACACAAAACAAAACACAGGACACGACACCTCACGTGCTGCGACATGTTAGGACGGGAAAAAACGCATACTTTCAATAAAACACGTAGAAAAGCCACAGACACGCTTCGTTTAAAGGGCCTGTACTGAATGAATTTGAACAGTAAGTCCTAACACTGCTGCGTTCTGATTGGCCGACAGCAGCGGCTCCTTTAATTCAAACCTGCTGAGTTGAGTTTTTTCCAGATCCAACTCAGCCAAAATGCAATCAGATTTAATTAAAGTGGAGAGACCAAATCAGATTTCAGCAAAGCCTTTATGAAACATCTGGGATCACATGTGGACGTACATACAGGAAAAATGGACTTTGTTGAATGGAGACTCTGATGACTGAAGCCAGTCTGTTGAATGAACACCCACCACCCACCTCAGCCAAAGCACTTACAAAAAGAATCAAGGCAGCAATCAAGTTTTCAGTGAAAACAACACACTTGTTGTATATATGGTTAAATGTTGCCTGGAATGGTTGGAAAAACATACCCAAAGTCTGAAACACAGCAGCGTGCTTCACAACATAGTGACTGTACTGTAAGATATATTTGATTTGTAGTAAATGGATCAAACAGGACCTTACTCAGGATTATAGAAATACTGAGGTTAGGAGTCAAAGTCCTCCCAACACCCCCACCTGCACTAAAAAGAAATGTATTTTTATAATTGAGATCTTTTTACATTTTATTTGTTAATTATATTAACATATTTATTTAAATTCAGCAGTTCCTTCAAGGAAAATCTTTAAAAACAAGTGTCTCTTTTCTCCTTTGATTACATAATTATTCTTTCCCGGAAACAAAAGATGAAGTTACAATTTTATTTCCGGCCATTAAGGTCTTTCAAAGCCCTCTCCACACTATCAGGACTACAATCCCCCCCCCCATCATCACCAGAAGTCTATCTGTGCAGAGCAGGATGCAGTTTGGGAGTCTGAGCAGTATAAAATATGTCCCTAGTAATCCTATACTTGCACTAGTATGAAAAATTACATAACCTAGTAAAAAAAATAAGTCTTGAAACAAGCTGATCTGCAGTGAAAACACACAGAAATCAGCCTCATGTGTTCCAAGTGATATAAGTTTTTAATCCTCTGTACGAGATTAAAGAAGTCGTTGCGTTTGTGACTGGGAGTCACGGAGGCTGAGGCCGGCTCTGGAAATGATCATGTTTGAGGGTAACGCGGCGGTTTGAGCCTGCTGCAAATCACAGACTGTGCTGGCATCATATCTGAGAGGCAGCCTGAGGGGATGAGTCATCCAGAGGACTTTTTTTTCCTCCTCCTCCTCCTCCTCCTCCTCATTCCTCCGGTCCCTTGCTTGTAATCTGCTGCGCTCAGCTTGTCGTCCATTTGGCTGCTGGTTCTCGTTGTTTGGCTTCGAGCTGCAGCTTTAATCATCTGTAATCATGTCGGTAATCAGGGAATGCTGGAATATGATCAATTGAGAAACATCTCTCTGATACTGATTGTCCACTTGAGCTGAAGACAGTCAAGATACTAAAACTGACGTCTGACATCATCTCTTCATTCAGAGCCTAAATGTTTAGTTTGTCTGAATTTGTTTCTCTTCCCATTTTGATTCTTCTTTTGTTTTCTTTGCTGTTTGTTGATGATTGAATTGCTCACATTTTTCAGTAAAACAGATGACGAAACTTAACTCCATTCACAAAAAGTGTTGCCGGGCAGCAGCACAGCCTGATGGGAGAATCCCAGGTTTGATGTCCACACCAGCGGACGTGTTCGTCCTTGTGAAGACGTCCTTGTGAAAAAACACAAGGTTTCAAGCTTTGAGCTCTCAAGAGAAAAATGTGCACCTATTTATGGATAAGAGTGAAAGACTTCCCCGTTGTAGTTTAGACAGCTGCGCTCACAGTGAGGCTGAAGAGTTCATTTCTTCTACACATTTCAACATTCAAATCAGAATTGGTGCCATGAAAACAGGTGAGCTTGACCCCGTCGAGAAAGACAGCACAAGCAAACGCGTCCAGCTTTCTCTTTAAAGATGTTTAAGATGTGAATTTGGCAACGATGTGATCCACTTCTCAGACTTGATTCTTGTCAGATTGAGTTGAAACATTGATTTATTGAAACATTAGTTTAATAACTAATATAAAAGAAGAGGTGCAAAAGGAGATGCAGATATTTATCTTGGATAAGGAAAAATCAAATGTTATCATCTCTTTTAATCAGTTCCGAGCTGAACTTCATATATCACACGAACAGTCTGCTTACCATGACAGCAGGCAGATATTCCAGGAAAAATCTCCAGTTCCTGAACTCAGTTAGCCACATAGTGCACGTCTGAGGGCTGTGACCCAGTTCCAAATTAGTTATAGTCCAGTCTTGAGTACATACTGTGTTCACACTAGCAGTGTGACATGAGGTGAATTTGTGGTTGCACCACGTCTACGCAGGCCTTCAGTGGCCGTCTGTCACCACAGGATGCGTTCAGGCACGCGTAAAATAGACTTGAGGCATAAAAAGACACTTCAGGTCAAAGTTGAAAGCATAAAGCCTTGAATGAAGATCATATGGCCACAGCGCCCCTGGTTCTCGTCCGGCCCGGGACCTTGAAGCGTGTCATACCGCTCTCTCTGCACCAGTTTGCCGTCCGATAAAGGTGAAAATGCCAAAGCAATCTTTTGAAGAAGCGCGACCCGTTGCACGGCCTTTGTAGACAGCTGTATTGATTCAAATAGAAGCGCGTGTCTTTTTTCCTTCAGACGAGCAAGAGACAGACAACTGCAGATGTGGAGGAAACCCTTTCTGTGTAGACGGCCTGTTGCACTCTGGAAGCACTTTAACTCCTTTAACTTCCTGGTTGAAGGAAGGACAAACAAGAGAAGGATGTCACTGCCTTTACTTCATATAAATTAGAAACAATTGTTGTTCGGCTGCCATCTTTGTTTGGCTTAAAATCCAGACTTCAGACCAAAAACATCATTTACGTTATTGTGGGCATGTTGCTTCATGATACCAGTGATTCCCTGAAATCTTATCCTAGAGGCCAGTTTGAGTTTGAAGGCTTGAAGACGCCTAAACGCCACACAGTGGTTTATAATACTGTGACACAGGATTTACAACTGGAAATATTACAGCAACAATCATTTTATCCCCTTTCTCCGGAGAAGTATCATAATGCTACAAGACTTTCCTACCGTCTGATTGGTCAGTGACAGATTCAACTCTTTTGCTGTACTGAACTTCAGTTAGCCAGATTGCAAAATGGGAGCTGTCTCAATCCCGAACTAGTTCTCACCAGGTTTTTCAATTCATAATGTGTCACACTGGAAAACGTCTCAATATGTTTTATACCTTTGATGAAATGAAGGAAAAACAAGGTGGTGGGTGTGAAGGGGACGTTGTTTTGACTTTCATTTGGTAGCTGTTGTTCATCCAGGCCATAGACTGTATATACCATAGGTCACTAACAGGCGGACTGCGGTCGACCTATAATCAATAAGTTGTTTTTCTAAAATTAAGCACTTTATTTTAAGACGCACAATTTTTCAAAAGCTATTTTATTTATTTTCTCTCTTTTATTTTTAAAGGCAGCCATTCTGTTACTTAATGAGAGAAGAACATTATACATATCTACAGTATTATTTATATCTGTAGAGTTCAATGTTAAGTGACAATAAATATTGTCAGAATGTTTTTGAATTGTACTTTCAGTACTTTGTCAGTTGTTGATGACATGCAGACGTTGATACAACTACTAGGCTACTTCAATATATATCACACTGAATCACAACGCAAGTTAGACATTATGATGTTCCGGACCTTTGCTTGAGGACATTTTCTCTAACTGGACCTCTTCGAACTTTAGTTGAATACCCCTGATATATACAGTCTGTGGTGGAGACGCGTCTGCCATCTTTATATACAGTCTGTGGTGGAGACGCGTCTGCCATCTTTATATACAGTCTGTGGTGGAGACGCGTCGGCCATCTTTATATACAGTCTGTGGTGGAGACGCGTCTTCCATCTTTATATACAGTCTGCGGTGGAGACGCGTCGGCCATCTTTATATACAGTCTGCGGTGGAGACGCGTCTTCCATCTTTGTATACGGTCTGTGGTGGAGACGCGTCGGCCATCTTTATATACAGTCTATGGTGGAGACGCGTCTTCCATCTTTATATACAGTCTGTGGTGGAGACGCGTCTTCCATCTTTGTATACAGTCCGTGGTGGAGACGAGTCGGCCATCTTTATATACAGTCTGTGGTGGAGACGCGTCTTCCATCTTTATATACGGTCTGTGGTGGAGACGCGTCGGCCATCTTTATATACAGTCTATGGTGGAGACGCGTCGGCCATCTTTATATACAGTCTGTGGTGGAGACGCGTCTTCCATCTTTGTATACAGTCCGTGGTGGAGACGAGTCGGCCATCTTTATATACGGTCTGTGGTGGAGACGCGTCTTCCATCTTTGTATACAGTCTGTGGTGGAGACGCGTCGGCCATCTTTATATACGGTCTGTGGTGGAGACGCATATTCCATCTTTATATACGGTCTGTGGTGGAGACGCGTCGGCCATCTTTATATACAGTCTGTGGTGGAGACGCGTCTTCCATCTTTGTATACAGTCTGTGGTGGAGACGCGTCGTCCATCTTTGTATACGGTCTGTGGTGGAGACGCGTCTTCCATCTTTATATACAGTCTGCGGTGGAGACGCGTCGGCCATCTTTATATACAGTCTGTGGTGGAGACGCGTCTTCCATCTTTATATACAGTCTGCGGTGGAGACGCGTCGGCCATCTTTATATACAGTCTGTGGTGGAGACGCGTCGGCCATCTTTATATACGGTCTATGATCCAGGCATTTTGAAGACTCCTCCTTCGATTTGAGGTTCGACGTTAAAGACCTCACACTGCGTCTCTCAGAATGGACGAGGCATTCGGAGGAGTCACTCCTGAGTGATTTATGAAAACGAGGCTGCAGATGGTCGGCTGTATAATGATCAGCACCACCTTCACCTCTGTTTCCCGTGGGTCACTGCTTTTTACAGGCAACACAAATTACCTCGACCCGGAGCTCATCAGCCTTAATACCTGTCGGGGTCTGCGGTGTCCACGCCGCCTGTGGAGGCGTCTCATTTGCTGCTCAAACAGCAGGACAGTCCAGTTTGTGATCGTTTAATTTAATTGATTGATTCAGTTCAAATCAAATCAAGTAGAAATCTGAAAGAGTCTCCTTTCATTATAGTCTCACTCTTTGTTGCTCTGATGGTTCTCACACTTCAGTCAGTCAGTCAGTGGGCGGGGCTCTGAAGTTAGTGCAGCCTCTGTATCTAATGAACTTTCCGTGTTTTTAAATCACTGCACATGCTGCTGTTTTTGGGTCAGCATGGTCATATCAGCTGCAGTTCCTCTGATGGCCACTAGTTGCTCCAAGAAAACGGGAAAAACCCCACCCCCACCCCCCATGCCAATCTAATCTTCATCAAAATACAAAGTAAATGAAATGCTTAAATAAATATTAGCATCTCAGCAGTTCATTTATCTTCTGTGTTTACGAATTAATATTTGATCGAGAGTATAAGTGTGTTTTATATAAGCACATTTTTAATGGAATATGTTTTTCCCATTTTTGTGCAACCTGTTTTATCTTTCACCTGTCTGAGCGCAGCAGCAGCAGCAGTCAGGGTCCCCGGCTGGATGCTGTCAGGTTGATGTATGGAGTCACTGAGTGTTCACACACTGTGTCACATGTCATGTGTCTGGAGCGTCGCCAAACACAGACGACGCTGAAGCTTCTTCCCCTCAGACCGCCGCAGCTGACAAAACATGTTGCCTCCCAAAACGACGCCCGTCTGTCGCTGTGTTTCGCTGCCGGTCCACAGCTCCCTGTTGTTAAATCAGTGAATGAAGATTTACTCCAAAATAAACCGCAGCTACTCTGACAAATCTGCTATATATGCATATATATATATATATATATATATATATATATATATATAAAAAGATGCTTCCTCTTGAAGCGCATATGTTTATATCTGAGAGATGGTGACTGATCATTTTCATCTGATGATGTAACTTGTGTCTCTCAGCCCAGCGGTGGGTTATGAAAGGATTCATCAAGTTATAAAGTGTTGGAAGTTTGGTTTATGTTGTGGTCATTTCTGTCTTGGAGATCCAAAAGCTGCAGCTCCTTGTCGCAGAGGGACCACAGGTTGTGGTTGGCAGCGTCCTGTTGCAGCAGAAAACAACTTTTTTGGGTTAGAATCCAGAAATCCAGATATTTACACTGTTTCTATTCTCTTTTAGATTGATATAAATACATCAAGTATACCGGTCAAGTAAAGCAGACGTCATGTTGTGATCGTCCTACTTGTTCCAACTTCAACTTTATTTGTGTCGTACCTGTCAAACAGGTTAGTGCAGTGGGAAGTGCTTCACAGGTCATACATGTAAAATAATAAAACCAGTAAAATACTTCATTTACTAGTGGTTAAGGTAGACCAAAGTAAAATGTTCAGCACCACAGCCTCAGGTCCAAAGAAACCCTCTTTAGTCAACAGTGTGTGTGTGTGTGTGTGTGTGTGTGCGTGTGTTTACAGTTGGGGTTATTGACAAGTCAAGGTTTCCTGCCAGTGAACGATGAGTCACATCTGTGTGGAAACAAATTGTTGGGGTGTGTCCGTGAATCCATGTGCATGTGTGTGTGTGTGTGTAATAAAAATCTTAAAATAATCATGTGTGTCAGTCAGTGTGTAGACATCTGTGTGTGTGTGTGTGTGTGTGTGTGTGTGGAGGAGAAGCCAGTTAATGAGCAGCTATTTTTGACCCTCTCCAGGACAGGATGTCGTATCTGCTGTGACTACACAGCGGCGGGTGGCACACATCAAATCAACACAGACAGAAATGGACCATTAATGAGCCTTCGAAATTCAGACAGCACTTCTAATGTGTCACTGTGTGTGTGTAGGTGGGGGGGGGGGGCTTGGTCTAAAACCCTCCAGCAACAGCAAGCGGTCTTTGAACACCAACAGTGATTTACAAAAGCAAACAGGATTCGCTGCAAATTGAGAGCTGCAGCCTGATTTCACACGATGTTCTGAGCTTATTTTAGTATCTTTACTGGCATCTCGACCTCGAGTGGCAGCTGCAGGAGAAGAAAAACACTTCATAACGTACTGTACAGACAGCTGTTCAGAAAATCGTGTTAAAACACCTGCACTGACCGCCATGATTCCAGTTTATTACAACACGCACACTCGTTTCGGTTTATCCAGATGATCTAAACCACTTCGTTTGGAGGTCAAACTGGAAGTGAGCACACCTGAAATTAGACCGGCAGGAAATGAGTGGGTACAATATTATAGATACTAATAGAAACGACAGAAAGAAATCAGTTGTATGAACCAGCAAAAAATGTATGTGAGTTTGAGTTTGACATTTTCAATGAATTTGCTCTAAAAGGTGTTATAATATCACTAAGATAATTAAGAGTCTCTACTGGAGTCTCTTTTCCCCCTAAAGTTTTATTGACCTTAAACAGGTGAAAAAAATCAACTGGCACTGAATATTTCAACTTTATTAGGCAAAGTATTTTTAAAGTTTGAGTATTCTGGATTCTTGGTCAGAGACCTGCCTTATTCTCTCTTGTTTCGAGAGAGTTTTGAAGATTTTTGAAACCCGGTAAATAACAACTTGAAATACAATAAATTAGGACATTTCAGACGGAAATGAACTACAGGAGGTGATGATAAAATAGACCAAAAGATTTGTGGATTTCATTCTTCTTATGCATCCAGCTTTGTGTTACGTCCTTGAAGCCGTGAGTCGAAGAGGTCGAGCGACAGCGGGCGCAGTGACTTTTCGTGACAGATACTTTTTGCAGCGTGGGATGAGGCGAGGCAGAGCCAGCCCGGCGTGGTCGGTGTCGTCGACCCCGCTCTATGATTAAACTGACAGTTGGGATGTCGCAGAGCGCCAAAGCACTGCTATCGAAACTGTGAACTGGCTGCCATAATTAACGGCTTCGGCTGCACGAGGCGCAATGTGCCAGAGCAGCTGAGAGAGAATCAGACACACAGTCAGCAGCCTGATGTCTGCGAGAAATAAACTGTGAGGACGAAGCATTCGGCTTTCTGCTATCTGCATTAGGAAAATATGTTTTGGGCTAAATGTGCAGTAATGCCACCTGGAGCTGTTTTGCAGTTGAACTGTAGTAAGAGACCCCACACAAAGGGCAGTTTGGCACTTGAAAACAAAACAGTACGCAAGACTCCATTTAAAAAAGGTGGAATTTTATTCATAAAAAAAAAAAATTCATCATTTGGTTTTAGTTGGTTTAGTTCAAACTTCTCTCGGTTTGCTCGGTTGCAGAGCTCACCAATGATGTGTAATTCACAAAATATATGGTTGGTATTTATCTATTTGATCGTTTCATTGATAAGACAATTTATATGGGGTCTTGTTGATGTGGTTGGAGTCGCTAAACCACATGCTAATATTTTGCATGTTAGCATTCATCTCAAAGTATCGCTGAGGCTGGGTGGATTTCTGTCTTTAGTTTCAGAGGTATCTTGTCATGGACCTGCTGGTGGCACTTGATGAAAAGTCAGAGGACCATGAAGGTCACTTGGATTCATCCTCTGGGGACCATGAATGGGCAGCCAGCGAGTATTTGTTGAGACATTTCACTCTGGACAAAAAGGTTTTCGGCTATTTTGTTTTTGAATACTTTGGATCCTGCCTTTATATACCACTCTAAAAAATGTTTACCATGCCAATGTTTGGCATCTTTGTCTTCAGCACGACATCACCTATATGACCTGAGAATAATGTTTTTCACTGTGTCAGCACAGTACAAATCAGATTTGAAAATGATTTTTTACTGTCAAAACCACAAATGTGCTCAATGAAGCATTTGAAAGGTTGCAAATGTAAACACAGGCTGCAAACACAACATGTGAAAGGTAAAACTGAGAAAAGTGAGATCATATCAAGCAATATACAAACTACTTACAACCAAAAGCAGGTGCAGCCAGAGGCGGTGTTTTCTCTTTAAAACAGAGGATGTGAACAGTAACACAGACAGCTACAGATCAGGTCTTTCACTCCCTCATTCAGTGTGAGGGGTTCCCGTGCACTCCCACTCCCACACTTCTCTGCTCAGCTGGGGCCTCCCCCACCTCCCTAAAAAAGCCGTTTCATCATGTGACAAAAAACGGCGAAGATATTTAAATAACTGCGACGTCTGCCCCGTCCCACCTTGCATACTTTTACGCTCCTGTAAACGTGACTTTTATATCAGATGCGTGTAGAAGTCGACCTGATGCTCAACATGTCTTCGTTTTTACGCCACGACGTCTTGAACCTGTCATGTGATTTGTCATAAGTTCCTGGTTCTTCCTGTTGAGCCGTGCAGGAAATGGACCCCCTGCCCCAGTCATTGTCAGTGCCTTGTTTCAGCCAACTGATCCCCACAGACCTGCTGTGTCTTGTTATGCAGCACACACTGAGTCTGTCCTCTGCTGAATAAATCTACACACACCAAGGTCACACCTGTAAATATTGTCTCTGGCCGTGGACAGTTTTCCCAGCCAGCTGTCGCCGCAGAATGTGAATCACTGCTTCACGTCAGACAGGAAGAAGAAAGAATACGTACTGTTCAGTGCCAGGGAACATCTGAAATGTACAAGATGTGCTCTGTTAAACCAAAGCTTTGGTCCAGGTGTGACCACAGTGAGGTGTGCTGAGTGCAGTTGACCGAAGTCACTTCACAGGATTTCTGTGAAGTTAAGTGGAGCAGCCGACTGGCTCCTAATGCAGCTTTAATCATCAGTTTAATGAATTAAAATCGGATCTGATCTGCCTCACTGGTTCATCACCTGCCTTCATTTCCTGTATGGAGAAAAACTGTCCTGTTAAAAGTAAAGTGTTTGTTTGCTGAAGTTAGCAACTGAGTTCTGAAAGCTGAACAGTAAATTCACTCACGATGCAGGACCTTAAATCAGCTGAAATAATAACGCAGCAGTCTTTGATTTTGCCACCTGTCACCAGCAGCTGTAGCCAGGGCAAATCTTTAACTGAGGTTCAGCTGTGGAGAGTTTTGAATTTATTTTCTATTTCCTGCAGTGGAGGCTTCCATCTGCTCTTAAATGCATATTTAATCCGCCTGATTCTCGGCTCTCTGAATCATCGTCTGCGTCCTCTTTTCCTTCCTCTCATAAGATCACTCTGTGACACTAAAAGTCTCCGAAGGTCAATTTTATTTTGCTCTTCTCCCTCAGACGCTTCAAAAGCAAATGATGAAGAGTAAATTGTCATAAATGTGTGTGTAACTTATATTAACTTCAGTAATAATTTCACACTAATAAGCAGGGCAGCAGTGTCTATTACATGATGTGACAGTAATGGAGGGATCACAGCCCCTTTAAAATAGTAGTTTCTCAGTGAATCTATACAAAATAAAAGACAGTTTGTGTTATAAATCTGTCAAACTTTGTAATTATTATCTTATTTTGACAGGAAATAGATTTTTTTAAGCGAGTTGGGTAAAGAAAAGAGCTGTCGGGTAGAAAATGTTTTCCCCAGCTAGTTTTAATTCATGTTAATGAGTCAAATGACATCAAGACAGTCAGTCGTTATTTCCACCAATTTTCTTGGGATTTCAATTAGAAACAAGTAGAAGTTTTGGACTGAATGAGCGGCAGAGGTAATACTTTAGTTGTGTCCAGGAAGAGGGGGGAAGGAGCCGGGTCAGTAGACTGTCTAGACACCCAGCTCTGGTCCTGTGTACAGAAATAGACAGTGACCTGGTATATCTCTGTCCAGATAACACACAGACTGCAGCATCAGGGATTTGGCTCACGCTCGTCTTATCAAACCAGTCAGCAGCACATTACATTTGTGACGAGCAAAATGTCACGGAGGTGGACTCTTACCGGAGCTCATGCTCGTTCCTAATCTTTAAAAGAATATTCTAGTATTTCAATATGAAACATACTTGTGTAACTGTTGTATAAAGGTTTGTAAACGTCCAAGTAAAAGTTTGAATTTCTGTGAATTCTCAAATAATGAGCAGGGATTTTATTTATCTAGACTGAGGAGAGAACCAGGCCTGTATTTGAGACTGGCCAATAATAGAGACAGGCTTTTATTTCATTGAGAAGCATCCCTGTTTTCTGATCTGTTCCTGCTCTAATCAGTCATGTTGTATAAAAACATCTTCCTTCCGACATCTTTTTCACATTGAAACACTTCCAGCAGTTGAGAGGACAGCATTGCTTTACTCTCCTGGAGGACTAACAGTCAGTTGTTGACTAAATATCATCGCGACAACATGACATTTTTGTTTACCAAAGGAGACAGATTTCCTCCATACTAAATGAAGAAGAGAACGCTTTAAACCTAAATTGGTCTCGCCCACTGTCAACAGATGCTTCATGGAGTTAAAAGGAGGACAAATAACTACTAGGCCTGTGGGAACCAAGTCTCGTTTAAAAACCACGGTGTATTTACGGTCAGGTGATGTTTTCCAAGAGGTTTTATTTTCCTCCACAAATAACAAAAAACTGAACATTTTTGTTTAGAGCCTGTAAACTTGGTGACAACCCTGAACGCTACGCCAAAGTCATTTATTCTGATTGATGCATTAGCAGAACTGATCCTGTAATTCTGTTTCACACCCCAGTTATTTTTCCAGGGTCTGACGGGAACAGACCTCCTCCTCCCCACCCCACCACCACCTACATACCCAGAATAAACTCCTCATCCTCACCATCGCCTCCTCAATAGCACCTTCATTACTCGTGTGCAACATCACAAAGCTTTTGTAATAAAAAAGTAAAATACCATCGCGATATTATGTGAAATACATTATCTATATGCAGTAGAACCACTTTATGTGGTGGGAAACCAACAGAGCATAACAGCACCAAAAGAAAAGCCAACATACTGTTAAAACAAACACACACCAATATACAGTGCAGACTGTGAGTCCAGCGGATGTAATTAATGTCTGTCGTCCACTTTTCAATGATGCATTTTATTTGTCACACAGCAAATGTTTGTGTTTAGTGAGGAAAGCGAGGCGGCCTGTTGAACGTTCGGTGCGTCTCCTCCTGCTCTCTGAGTTTTAATGCTGCCACGTCACAATATCGTTGTTTTCAATAACATAGACAACTAGATGAGTATTTGAAATTCGATCGCAGCTAATAAAAACTATGTTATCCAGCAGTCAGTGCCGGGACAATGCACGGTTACAGTAAATCAAAACCTTACATTTTGTAAAGAACAGACACAACAATAAAACCAAGAAAGCAAACCAAAAATAAAACGACAACCACCCGGAACAAACAACTAACAGAACAGTACTAAATCCCCACTAGGGAGCACGCCACCAGCAGTCCTAACATCATGAAAAACAGACAAAATGAAGAAAACTTCAGGTTAATGACAGCAGCTGTACAGTGAGATCACAGAGAAGGTTTGAAGCAACTAAATGTTTTTCATACAGCCAGAAAGCATCTGCCAGACACGCGAAACACCGGAGGACATAACTGTAAATGAAACGCTTTCAGCGGACGTTGAAACCGTGACAGCAGAATACAAATAGACACTAAGGCCAGTACAACACAAGCTAGCTTGGAAAGGCGGTGGTGGATAAAATGTATATATATAAAACCCATCATTTTCAACCAAATATCCCAATATTTTCTACAATATAATCAGAATTCTACCAATATACATATAAAACATTGTGCCTTCAGTCCCCCAGTAGTATCAGCAGTACTAGGTTTAGCATAGTAAAGGAAATGTATTTCAGCAACGCTCAGTTCATGAGAGACGGCATAAAAGAGAAGGACAAGCCACCTGTATCAAACTACACGAAGGTGCATAATGTACCGAAACACATATACGACTGTGTCCCGTGGACGTTGTGTCCCGTGGACGTTAATGCCGAGCAGTGAGGTGGTTTGAGTGTGAGGAAAACCTTCGCACGCTAGTAAAGCTGTTTAATGTGAAGTGAATGTAGAAACAGCAGCGAGGGCAGAGATGACTCACCGTGTCGCTGCTCTGCTGACTCGTGGATCAGCGTGAATGGAAGATCACAGAGAATCAAGATCAAGTAGGAACGACTGATTGGATTTGTTATTATCATTATTATTATTATTATTGTTATTATTATTCTTTTGTAAGTGCCCATACAGGAGAATTACATTTTCTTAAATACATTTTTATCAGAAATTATATTCTTATTTTCTATATTTATAACAGAAAATGACATCCAGGTTTGGTCTGACACCCGTGAGCCTCGGCCACTGTTGCTATGGAGAAAAAGACAACTGGCCCAAACCTGAACTGTCTTGAACTGAAATTTGTTCTTGTGTTTCTTTCTTCTTGCTATTAGAGAACATCTTTGTGGTTCTTGGAGGAAGCCTTCACGCTTTGATTCAGTCAGACTGAGACTCCAGAATCATTCATCCACAGCTTTTACTACCAAACTCCATCGCAGCAGCTGGCAACATCTGGCTGCCTCACACAAAATGAGCTTCTCCATCCTTAATAAATATACAGACTCCCTGAATCAGCTGCATAACTGACAGATACAGAAAGAGACCTCGACAGGACGCGAAGATGTCGGTCGAGAGACAGATAAAAGGACTGAGGAGTGAAAGAGAGAAAAAGAGAGCTGAGTCATTCATCTGTCTGATGAAGAGGAGCTCTAGTCATCATCGATCAGAGCTGGTTTCTGTGCTCCAGGAGGCTTTGTTAGTGCACGGTCTTTATTTCCTCCTCCATTCTTTCTCTTCGTTAGCATCTTGTTACTTCTTTCTCTGCATCTATCACCTGCATTCAGTGTTGTTTATGTGTCCGTGCTGCGGAAATGACGCCATTGCGCCACGCCGATGCCGTCGCAACCGTTTGTGGAAATACTGGATGTAAACATGGGTTAGGCCTCAGGCTGGCAGACTGTAAACATCTGGGAGATCACAAACAAACAAAGGTTTTCTTTTGGTTCGTGTAGGGAACACTATGTTACTGAATCGTGGAGTAGCGTACAGCAGAGCACGGTTATATGAAAGCTTCCACTATTCTGGAATAGTATCAGCACCAGGCAAAATTGCCCTGATTGGTCTAAAGCGGCACTACAACGTTTTGTTTAGTTTTCGGTTTCTTACTGAGAAACCAAAAGGTACAGTTCATTGTGCCGACGTTGTGAGTGGAGTGAAGCTGGAGAATATTCTGTCTGACCTGAGCGAGGTGACAGCAGGGCTGATCGAGGATGATGTGTTTACTGACACCGGCCATGGGTCAGTAACCACACGGAGGAGGGACAACACCTGAACGCCTCCCAGCGTTGTGTGGAGTGAATCTCTGTCTTTTCTTTTGACTTTCTTAAAGATATAAGTGAATATAAGTGTGTAATGTGTCTGTTGAATGGTTTGAGACGTATTTTTGCAGAGTAAATATGTCCACGCTGCAGTATGACAACAAAACCCAGACTGCAGTTTAAATACATCAGTATTCAGAGGCTACAACACGCCACAGCTCACGAGCCTGAATATAAATGCATTCATAATTTAGCCTTCACCGCCACAACATTACAGTTAATAGACTCACCGCAGAGCACACCATAAGAAGAGCAGCAGCCAGCACATCCCTCTAAAAGTGTCTGTGTTGCAGATGTATTTTTATTATCAGACTCAAATTTAACTTTTAATTCATTTCTGGTGCAATTCTTACTTAATTGTGACAGTAAACACTGAGAACTTCCTGTTCTCGTTACAACTGAATATGAAATGCTGCAAAAGGCCAAAGCTTTTCAGTAAAGGTCTCATTTGTTTATGGTGATTCTACCTCAAGTCTAAGGCGGTGATATTCTTTTGTTACCTGTTTAGCCGTTAGCTGATTGAATTCCGCTGCAGCTGCATTTTTCATGCTGACAAATGACAGAAAGGTCAACATCCGCCAGTATATCTCTTATCACAGAAAATGAACAAATTAGCAGAGTTGATGAAAAGGTTGTGTGGAGAGAAGAAGGACACGGAGCTGTTCATCAACCAGAGCAGAGCGCTGATATTTCCCACCACAGATTTCTCTACTTGATGCTCTGTTCTGGAGCTGAGTGTCAGCTCCTGCTGGGATACAACATCGATCAGCTGCAGAGAAACTCATATCTCTCGTCTGAGGCCGCAAGCCTGTGTGAAAAATAGGACCAATAATATTTAAATGTCTGCGCGTTTTATAAATGAACTCTCAAAGACTTGCTTCCCTGTTGTCGTTGCTTTTGTGCTGTTTCTCTTTTCTTATTCACTGTAGGTTATTTAAGTTGTTAACAAGAAAAAACGCATTAAAGAAGCATTTCATTGTCAATTATGTAATATCACTAAGTACCTAAATAAACCTAAAAATGTTGCCTTAATACATAAAGTTACGATTAAATACATTAATTATTCAATAATCTAAAATGAAGCTGAAACAAATCAAATCTTTCTGTATGTTTTGCTGACATGGACTGCAGCTTCTTTCATTTCTTCCCTTTGTTGTGTGTGTGTGTACAAGCTCACACACACACACACACACACACAGTCCATCCAGTGAGTCACTGACAGGAGGTTAAATAAGATGGCTTTGACCTTTCACTTTTGAATTACTCTGGGCCGGAAACAAGCGTGTTGGCAGAGCGTGATGTTTTGCTGCAGCTGACTGCTGCTCTCAATCTGCCTCTTCAACACAGTACACAGTTTTCTGCTTCCATATTTCCGTCGTTGAGTGACATACAGGTAAAATGGTCGATGGTGTAATGGTAAAACTTTTTAGCTTGTTAGCTTAGCCGGCTTACCAACTCATAGCTATCCTGGTAAAGTGTAATTAGCTGGCCTTCTGACATTCTGGCACGATGAATAAGATCTTAAATGAACAAGAAAATAAAGAAAGTATAAGCTGAAGGAACATGGTTCTTCACTTACAGTAAAACTACAGGTCTCATTACATTGCACTTAAAGGTGGAGATCAGTAAGAAAGAAGTAAGAAATCTGCTATCACTCCCATATGTTAATACAAGAACTAGCATGAGATAACAAATGCATCTAATGTTATTGATGTTTTGGGTTGGACTGGTGACTATGTTGTACTTTGTTTGTCTTTAGTTACATTTTTCTTTCAGATAAGGAAAATCATTTCGATATAAAACTCGTGTGGTTTCAGTTATGGAAAAGAATTCCTCAGACAATGTGATCCTGAAATTAAAGTAAAGCTCCTCCAAAGAATCATTAACATTTTAGTCGTAGATTTTACTGAAATTAGAGAAATAATCTGGCGGTGCAATGAGGTAATTTGACCAAACATATACTTATAAATACATTTAAATGTACTGTTGGTGGTTGGTGGACAGGTTATGCATCTATCTCTTATCGTCTTCCTCTTTTAAGTAAGTCACGTGTTCAGATTTCACTCGAGGGGTGAAACGTCAGGGATCAGGACGGAGACACATGGGACGCCGTCACCACCGACTTTCACAACGTATTAGTTGGAATCGAGTAAGAAGTTTGAACAAAGGACATGAATAAACCTCCTCGATTAAGAGGAGCGAGCGTTGAGAGGCCAATGTCACGCTTGGTATGCATCCCAGAGGCTGCGAAGGCATCGCAAACACGACGGCGGGCTTCGTCACTCGACTCAACACCCAACAACGACCCCCCCGGCTCCTCCTGTGAGCCATTGATCACGCAATCAATGATACATTATCCTCGCGGTGACCCGAGATCATCGGGGAGGCGCGCGTATACATCGACTGGCACAATATCAACTCATTACCAGACCATCTGACATTCAGGCCGCCACCATAAACCCCGGGGGGGGGGGGGGGGGGGCAGTGATGGATACACACTGTCGGTATAGAAAGAAGGGCCGATGAAGACGAGGAGGAGATAGAGAAGGAGGGTCTTCAGTCCTCCAGCAACCCCGGGCTCTGTTTCAAATGTCACTTCTTCAATTAGAGACAGCAAAAACAATGCAGTGAGGAAGAAGAGGAGGAAGGCTCTGATCTAATCAGGGCAGCTGCTGTCTGCGGCCACTCTGCAGCGTCTTTACCCTCCTCATCAGGTTTGTTTCAAACCTCCCTGACGACTAATTAAACCTCACTGGCAATTATTGTTCAGACGAGGTCTTCCTCTCCATCTTCATCAGTGAGCGCTTCCGCCGTCGTTCAGTTGACAGGAGGGAAGATGTGGTACGTGGAAACAACCGATGAAGGTTAGCACTGATAATAACTGACGAATGAAGGTTAAGAAGGTGGAATAGTTCCACATTTTGGGAAATACAATCATTTGCTTTCTTTCCGAGAGTGAGATGAGCCGTGTAATGTGTTTATTTGTGTTTTCATTTAAAGCTCTTTGTTACTGTCTTTTGAAAGGTGCTGTTATAAATAAAGTTTATTATTATTATTATTATTATTAAACGGACAGTGCATTTTATGAACGCTGCCCACTGAAGTACAAGACACAACCTTAAACAATGAGTTTGAGTTCAAACTGATCATTGCGGGTCTCATATTCAGTATTTTCAGTCTTAATGATCAATAAAAAGAGTGACAGCCCTACTGAGCGTTAAGCAGCGATAACATGTGCTGACCGACACCTCTAAAGCATTTATTAACATTTATACAATTTTTTATGTGTGTGTGAGGCTTTCATGGGAGTTACATGCAGCCGTCCAACACCGGCAACATGTTATAAGCTATATTATAATACTATACCATATATCCTATATTGAAGCGTGTTTGCCGTAATGTTCTCAGTTGTATAACCAACCCCCCCCCCCCGGTGTTCCTGTGGTACTGGGCTGCGTTCAGTTATCTAGAACGCGGCGATGTCACAGAGAACAATCCCTTTACATTCATTTCATTGAGGCATTACAGTCACACTCAGAGTGATTCAGCTGCTCCCTGATTGTACAAAGCTCTCCGTCACGGATGTTGCCAGCGACCTTGTTATTAAAGTTGTGGAATTAATATGTTGAGAAGAACAAGATTCTTGATTGGCACGCGTATGATGAATGAATTTTCCACCGAGGCAGCTCTCCAGAGTGACGGATTGTTTTTCAGCTGCTGAACTGATGAACAATCTCTGCCTATTACTGGGAGCACTGGGAGCACTGGGAGTACTGCCAGTACGGAAGCCTGGTCCCGGTGTCGTCTTCTACGGTACATACACTAGTACGGTCTGGTGTAGGATAGTACGGTGCGGTAGAAACCTAAAGCGCAGAATAAAATCACAACAAAGCTGTCGGTGGTTCGGAGCGGGGGTGACCATTAATCATTGAGTTAGTGGTTCGATCCGTCCCTCCTGTCCACATGTCACTGAGCAGGACACTGAACCTCACAGTGCACCCGACCAGCAGGTCAGGGCCTTGTGTTGGTGAGTCTCTGTGGTCTAATGAACCACAGATGAACGATTAGTGGATGCACAGGGTCGTCCAGTGGTGCTGATAGTCGACTCCTCTGTGAAGCCACGAGGAATGGATGGATTAGTCAAGATCTGTGGATCATTTCGCCTTGAACTAAATAAAACTGTCAAAGTGTGAAGATGTGTCTAGTTTCAGTGTGTGCCACATGGCGTATGTCTGGTGTCTGCAGAGGTTAAATCTCAGGGAACAGCTGAATAAGTCTGCTGGATAACAATACCTTCTCCTTTGATCAGACCCACCAGCGTCCCTAATAAGGCGACAGCGGCGCGGTCCGCCGTCTCCCATGGATACAAGTGGCTCTAAATCAGCGAAATGAAAAAGTCTGACACCGCAGGGGGGGCTGTAAAATCTCCCTCCCAGACGACTGAATTGAATCACGGTGAACAAATTGCAAAAGTTCAAACACAGACATCTCGAGGAGTTTCGAGAGGAACTTGATTCGTGCCGTAATAATGACGAAACAGACGGCCTTCAGAGGAAACTGTGTGACCCGTTATTGGTGCATACATTTTTCTACGTGGACTGGACCTCGGCCGTTCTCTATAATCTGCACATTTTCTTTAACAATGTACAAAATACCGAGGAATAAGAAACACATACATCATACTGGCAGACAGTTGGCTGGCACAGCTGTGGAAGACACCGAGAACTATTTCCACTGGATAGAAGCTGTTTGCAAAGTATTCAGCAGAGTGCAACCTGTAATTTGCAGCAATGAAGTTTGAATCCAAAACACAAAATTTGGATTGATGTTTGATGTTTGTGCATATTCATCCAGGCAGGAAGCACAATGTAATGACTGTGTAAAGAACGCTTTACTTTTATCTTTAGTCGTGCTTTTGGGTCCTGGGCTGTAACTTGATCAACACAGCTGTCTACACAGGCAACAGCTCACGTTTCACTCGACTAACCGCAACCAAAAGCATATTTTCATGTTTTTATTTTCAGCCGTGTACCTACAGTGATTGTGTGTTGGGCTCTGAGCGCTGCCAAGACACAGGTGACCAAACAACATGTGGGTATTGTTTTTAAGATTTGAAATAATATGAACCTTTAACTGGAGTCCACAAGCAGTGAAAATCACGAGCTGATCACTCTGTTCTTCTTTGCAGATGATGTAGCTTTCTTACTCTGTGGCCACTAACAAGCACAACTTGCTCCCTACCACCCACATGACACACCACATGTGAACACTGATGAACACCAACTGCAGTTGTGAGTGTTTTGGCCTCTTTTGTGACACACACAGCTCTGATGAACCCACTGCACACTACCTGCTCAGCACCAAACTGCAGACGGACACAGTTAGAGACTAGGAGTCGGTGGAGACCAAAACAGAGCTAAAAGGAGACTGCGCCCAAACCAAACAACATTCAATGCAGCTTTAATTTAGTTTAACATCATGCTAGTGTCTTATCTGGTTCAGCAGAGCTGCCATATATCTTAAAATATGCTGTTATCATATCAGATTATCATGGTGTTATACAGTGACAAACATAAGGTAACATGCTACACAGGTAAAGCTATTTATTACTTCAAACATTGGTCACAACCTTTGACTGATATTAAATGTTAAAGCATGTCAGAAACACAGTCCCCGAACACATTTTGCAAAAATGTCTTTTAAAAAAAGTAGTTTGGAGCAAAAGATTATACTCGATCATTCAACTCATACAATTTTCTGATAGCAGATCATTTGATACTGCCAAAGGTGAGATGTCTGCAGGACCGAAGGAGACAGCCGGCTGGAGAAGCAGACGTGGGACATGTTTTACAAGCTATAATTATTTAAGGGAAGACTGCTTCAGTGTCATCACCATGCAGAGATCACACAACACGAGTATATTAGATGCTTCCCCGGTTGAAACAATGACACCGTCTTACAGCCTGGTTCCTCTAGTTTTCAAGGATAATACAAAGTAAAGACGTGGAACATTTCTCCCAAAATAGAGATTATAATATGTTATGAAATAAATCTCTTCCATTTATAGCCCCCAAAAAACAATCAGAGAAGAGCTCGGAGCTTTGCTAATGATGGCAGGATTTGGAGGCTTTTAGCAGAATTGCAGCGGCTCGAGGTCATGAAGAGCAGGAAGAGCTTCAGTTTGCTCCAGTGGTCTTCACCGCCCCCAATTCAGGTCAGAACCAAACTGATGGAGATTCAGTCTCCAGAAACCTGCGCATTTTTGTAGAGCAGGTATACCAACTTACCAAAATAACCAGCGGTGCTGTCGATGTAGTCTGTAGAATCTGAGTGCTTTGTAATGCTTTTCATCCTATATGCAAACTGTGCATGTAACATATTTGGTGTGAATGATGGGTTAGCATGTTTGCTCTTCAAGCAGTAGCTCGACATTTTTTGGAAATGTACATATTTTTGCTGAGAGATAGATGAGAAGATTGATTCTACTCTCACGCCTGTGGATTAAGTATGAAACCGGAACGAGGAGGCAAATAGCTTAGCTTAGCATAAAGACTGGAAGGGGGCAGGACAGCTAGCCTGGTTCAAAAACACACCACCTCTAAAGCTCACAAATGTACATTTTATATTTTGTTTGTATAATCTGTACTCAAAATCAAATGTACAACAATGTGTTTTGTAATGAAGTTGTGGTTTAACTATTTCCTGGTGACCGGCAGCTGTTTCCCCTGCTTCCAGTCTTCATGCTAACTTAAGCTACGCGCCTCCTGCTCGCGCTGACCCTGCGGATGTGAGATGGATATTGACCTTCTTATCTTGGTCCTGGCAAGAAGTAAATAAGCACAACACCCAAATTGTTAATCTATTCCTTTGATAAGAGGCTCAGATGTAGCCGTCGCCTCACAAAACACAACTGACCAAGAGACGAGCTTTCTGTTAAACTTGAAAAACTGAATTCATTTTAATTGATTGAATTCACTGTCTTTCAACTTTACCTGAACTTTCTCATATGTATGTATTATTTTGCGCGTAGTACTCTCACTCTATGGACTCGACCTGCTGGGATTTGCAGACTCAGTTGTTGGCATGAAAGCATTTGCCTTGTTTCAGAACAGAGATGTCATGAAGGCAGTTTGGATTTGTTGGAAGAGTACCCTTTCCTGCCTGCATCAGAAGACCCTCTCTGCCTTGTTGAACCCCTGTTTTTCAAACTGAACGTCTCCTCAGGCTCAGACTCTGCCGCCCATCTTTTGCTCACTGACATTTCCTCGAGAGCAGATTTATTGGCCCACATAATTAAAATGGCCGGCGTCACATGCTGCAGCTCTGCTACCTGCAGCCCCATAAACGCTGTCGGACATGTGATGGATGGGACACCAGAACGTGACACTGAGGCCGAAAACAAAACATCTGCACCGTAAATCTCCGAAACGACGATCGAGCCTCAGCAGCCGCCCTTCACGGCGTCACGTGGCTGATCTGCATCGATGAACGGGGCGTATATGAGACCGGGCGAGTACCACACAGGGCAGATTTACTGCAGGGAAACAGATAGTAGTTTGTCAGCCACAACATTAATCTCATTTTGCAGATAGCATGTGTGTCTTTATCTTCTTGAACACTGGGTGGAAACAGGCGTACAGTAGCCGGGATCAAAAGTACAGGATTTAATGTGAACAGATATGAGATAAGTATGTTATGTACCCTCACTGGGCCTGGATAACTTCTGGTTAACTGTTGTAATTTTAAACCCTGTCCTGAACATGTGCACAGTAACTATAGCAACAGCAGAACTGCAGCAACCAGTTTCAACACAGATTTTGCATTAAAACACAGAAAAACACAAAATGCGTGCGTTTTCTCTGAGTCTTCCCAGAGACGCCACTCAGACTCACATTAGGGTCCAGACAACAGGTCACATGACATCACAGACACCTGGAGTTCTGCGATATCTTCGTCAACTCTTCCTTTGGGAGGCACAGTAGAGCTGAGGCGGGACCGGGAAATGGCAAGATGGTAATCTACAAGAGGAAAAGCTAATAATTGAGATAAACCCAAATGTTTTCCTTCTTTCTTGTATTGTTAATCATCTCACAAGTCCTTCAGATGTTTTTTGCAAACCAGTTTAACAAAATCTTTCAGTCTCTTTCTCTTTCTTTTGTGTGGCTCGTAGTTCATCCATGTGAGTCATCTGTGTGTTTGTGAAAGTTATTAGTATCATTCTTTCTGCCTCATTTGTCTGGCGGTCAAAACAGTGACCCTTTATTTCCCTTTGACAGAAATATTCTGTTTTCCCCTTTTTAACTTAGTATCAGCAAACTAGACTGTTGTTGTTGATGTTGTTTCCCTCAGCAGTCGGTAGAGAGACAAAGCAGAGCTAACAGAGAGAGAATACTGGACTTAGATTCACCAGGTGACACAAAATAACTTTAACTTCATCACTTTTTCTGTTGTTGACTGTTCGGGGTCTCATGATTCTCAGGTTTCCTTCAACGTGGGAATGAAAAAAGAATCTGCGTCGACTTTTGCTGTTATGAAACTCTACATCTTGTTAGCAGCGTTTTGACAATGATCCAGGATAAAAACGTATATTCATACGCTATTTAAAATCACATCAAATCATTCTTGCTTTGATTTCCATCCTCAGAAACAGAGAAATGCTGCCGTTGGTGGAGCGTGGAGGGGATTTGCGGAGGATTGATGCCTCGGTAGAATTTAAACACCAGTGTTTGCTTTTTTTATGTACACGCCGAGTCCTTAATTATTTGCTCCAGAAGCCCTTCTTCCCACTTCATCGCCACGCAGCCTGTCGCCTTCATCTGTTTGACAATCAGCCACCTGCTCGCTGGCTCCGGCGCAGTTTGACTCCAACCAGAACAAAATGTGTGTGGACAGATTCAGGAGAGAGCTCACGGTTCGCTGGAGGTGACGGCAGAAATATGGGGGACCAACGAGAAAACGCAAGAACGTCGGGTTCATGTCACAGCTTTTATATCACCGCCAACCGGGAAGAAGAGCATCTTTTAGATTGAACACATTGTGTTACCATGTTACACAACATGACAAGAAAAGACACTTGTGACCTCGTGGTTGCAGGTCTGTCCATCCATCAGCAGGAAACACAACAGTAAATGAACCTAAACGATATTGATTTTTACTTAAACACCCTCTTATTATCTTTCTGCTGCTTTACCGGTCAATCGGGAACGGATCAATCAGGGTCTTCTCCTGCTGACCCGTCATGAATATGAGACAATCAATTACCAGCGATGAGCTCTCGAGGAAAACAATGATAGTCCTTTAATCTGGTCTCTGCAAAAGATATTCATACCACACAGTAACAGTAGACTTCAGTTCACATTCAGCTCAGATTCAAAAGGAGTTTTGTTTCTCTTTACAAGAAATAACAATGCTCTATTTCCTCAATTTTTATTCAAGTACTCAATTGTGGGAAAATAACCCAATTACTGAATGGAGTCTAGAGAAGAGAGAAGTGGGGAATTTGTTTTCGGGATAACGGGCTGTTGAACAAAAAGGGCTCTCGTCCGTTGGGACATTTTTCGGACTCTTGGGGTATCAGAGTAATGTAGTAGTAATGGGATAATGGCATGGTACCCAGTTCGTCCACAGAATGACGAATCACCAAACCTGATTTTACGTGACTGTTGTGTGAACTGTACTGCGGCTATGTGCCGCAAGGTTTGAAAGACGAGTCGCAGCAGCTTTTTTGACCGAAACTTCAGACTGACACGCACACTTTCATTTCCATCTTGACATCGGGCGCCTGTGTCACAGCCGCGCCGGGCTTTTGTGTAAAATGAGAGTTTGTGATTTGACAGGTAAGGTTCTTTCTAAGTCACCTCACTGAGGTCAACGCTTCCCGGCCGAATCTAATCATAGACTTACCTGTTCCACTTCTCCCCTTTGGTTTAATTGGCTGAGTGCCGACACCCTGAACAGCTGGACTCATGACCCGTCACTCAAACCAGCAAGACACAAGCAGGCGAGAAAAAAGAGGAAAGAAAAACGAGGTCGATGCAGGAAAAGAGCTTTTGGATGTTGGGAACTTTGAGAGCTTGATAATGGCTGTTTGGTGTAAAGCGAATGGCAGACAAAGTGCAAGGAGAGTGTCGGGTTTCAAAATCGCTTCACTGAAATAGAATAAGAGGTTAGTGCTTTTTCCATTTTCCTGCAACGTGTCCTCTTGCTTGACTTAAATTGTGAGCTTGGAGGAGATGCTGACACATCCTCAGCCTCTCTCAGCGGAAAGCTTCGACAGAGACACTTTCTTAAAAAAAAAAAAAAGGAAATCGACACCCACGCATTGCAGCCTTGAAGCTGAGGGGCCCGGGGCCTCGTCTCTGCTGAGTCGAGCTCTTCTTTCTGTTTTGGGGGAGGAAGGAGATGATAAATTAATGTCTTCTTTGTCTCGCTTTCTAAATTTGGATTTCAACCGAGGGATTTGGGGATTTTGGAAGTGCACTTAATCCAATTCTTGGTTGAAAATAAACCAGACATTTTAGCTTTGAAAACGACACAGATGCATCGGTGCTTTACGTCCTGCGTCACACAGACTGTTGTGTCCCTGATGTGTGTTCTCGTCTTTTGGATACGTTTCTGGATAAACTAGCAAAATAACTTGGTCTTTACCTTAATCCCAACATTAAACCTACAGGAGACCTCACATCTAATAGAGATTATTTTTAATTTTTCTATTATATTATTCTGGCTGCAACGTTACACGCTCTCTGAGGCGCTGAGCAGCGTCTCTGATTGTACCATTTCATCACTTATTTCATTACTCAGCTGCGCTGCATGGACCTGGGGTCGCCGGCTTCGTAACTGTAGCTGATGTGCAAACAGGAGGCGAGTTTTGCTCTCTCATCCCTTTCAGGTCTCAGTAATCAGTATTCCTTTTTCATTTGACTACTGGATCCAATTTGAACGGCAGCGCGATGTTCCGGCCTCCAGTTCAAACGGAGCCGCACCTTAATTCACCTGACAAAGGCGAACAAAGAGCGAGCTCCCCTCAGGTCTCTTTATCTTTCTTACTTTTAATTGGGCCACTCAATCAAAGAGAGATGTCTTGCCAATGAAACACTGTGTCATTTTAATTTTCTCTCATTAGCTTTTAAATTACTGAGCAGTTCTCCGACGGGAAAGCAGTCATTTTTAAAATGGAAATGAAAGAGCGGCTCGGGGTAAAGGAGGGGAGAAAGGAAAAAGAAAAGACTGAGCGGGTCTCTGCAGAGCTGCTGTACGCCTGCTGATATCCAGACTGAACATAGAGCAATTCTGACCTTTGACCTCTCAGATGGGAAATGTTGTGATAGGGAAAGATGAGGGTCTTGACTCTGAAAATGGGGGATTATCGGGTGTGTTTGCTCTGTGGGCTTTTCAGCAAGTGAGCAGGAAGAATCTCTTTGTCTTGTTTCAGGACACATTCTGCATGTCTACATCTCTACAACAAAATACGTTGGATACCGCACTACGAGTGTGCTTCGTCCACATACGTCTCTGAAGAAAACCTTCTCTCCATCTTATTTTTTAAATATGTTTCTGCAGAATCACTTGCTTTGTTCTGGAAAAAGAAAACAATAAATAGAGCGACTGTACACATCATTTACTTTTTAAAAAAGATGGATGTTAATCTTTGAGGTCCGCTGAGACTGAAGTGGCCTTTTGAAGTGGCATAAATGCATATAAATTCAATGCAAGGATGCAAATGGACATGAATAGACAAGAATGCACAGAGGATGGTGCAGATGTTTCAACATAAACGAGATTATAACTGCAAATTATAAATCTGAACTGTCACACGAGCACATACATCACGTTTCTTCGTCTTTTAATGAGAAATGGATGAAATGATGTTTGATGAGAGCAGGAGATCAGCATTTCCATCCATTCCATAACCCTAACCGCTTCACAAAGACATTACAAACTGAACTTCTAATCTAGAGTAGATTATTAAATAATGAGTTTACAACCAAGATATCAATAACTGAACTGACTGATCTGTACTCACATTAAATACAGAATACAGTTTGTTTTTTAATGAATAATGAATGTGCAGATGTTTGTCGATTCATTTTAAGACATCATTTCTTTCCTCCTCGTGTCTTCAGTGGGAGGGACTAAGACATGTCTCTTGAGATCCATAAGGTTGAAAGACAGATCTGTGAGCTGCTGTCGTCATTACAGAGGGGTGACAGTTTGACTTTTGTCTCGGGGGGTCTGTTCCTTCCTTAAATACTCATTTTGTTCATTTTGTTCTGTTTAATCCCGCTGTGCTTTTTCCTGCATTAGTGAGTTCGCTATAACCATTTGTGTATGTAATTGTGCTAATGTTGTTTACATAGTCGGCGGTCAAATTAATAACTGGGAGGTGATTTGCAGCTGTGCAAATGCTTGCTGTTCTTTGTTTCTGTCCTGCAGCTGTGTTGACTTTTTATTCTTTCATATGAATTGCTTTGTGTCATGTTAAGCACATGAAAACTGTGTAATCAAACACCTTAAACTAACTTTTCTTTTATAGCATCAGTTCTGCCCTCTCAATATGAGAAGTGTCCCCTGTTACATATAAGCATTTACCAGTATACTATTCTCTACTTCTGCGAGGCGTGTTTAGCCTAGCTTAGCACAAAGACTGGAAGCTAGTTACTGCTCCTCGCTCTGATCCTAACTGTTTCTACAACCGCTATCTCATGTTCTGCCTAGACATCTTTAAGAAACAAGTTACCACATGTAGGCAGAGTGTTTTCTGGGCAAGGCAAGGCAAGCAAGGCTGTATTTGGAACTTTTGTGTTGAAAGGTTGTGAAACATCCTTTCGACTTAATGACTTAACCTTTGTAACTGCAGACTTGTTCTGCTTTCATTGGGAACGAGGGACACAAATACGAACGCTTTCATGCTTCTGAGGAACACTGAATGAGTTAGTGTGCGTTAAGATGTTAACAGCGATCTCTGGACTCGATGACGTGAGGGATCCTGGCACTCTTCATGTGGCTCCTGGTGTCTTTAGAAAATCTCTCTCTCGTCGGCTGGGGTTTGGAGCAGGGACCTGAACACACCAGGACTCACGTCATCGAGTCCAGAGGACCCACTGCAGGAAGAGGAAAGTCTGTCTTTAAACCTCTCTGTCATCACTCTACAGGTGGTGAACGTGGAGGCGGACGACAAATGACCAGGAAGACGAACGGAGGGTGAACGAAGAAGACGACAGACCCAGGAGCAGCCGGAGGTCCCCCATCCCTCTGGAGGATGGGTGCCCCCAGATAGCCTCCCAAGGTCTCTTCCTCTCAGAGGGAGTTTTTCCTTTCCACAGCCACCATCAGAGAACATTAATTCACTTTTATGAAATATATTCAGTTCCAGCAACAATGAGCAGAGAGGCTATATCACACAGCTAAGGCTGTGTACTGATGGTTTAAATGGGACAACACTGATGACTTAATGAGATGCATTAGGGTCCGTCCTCGGCAGAGACAATAATCAATTCATCAATAAATCACACAGTCCGTTTGTCTCGCTGTAATTGATAAGAGCAGCAAAGATTTTTTTTATTGTTAGTATTATTTTTTCAGCACTTCAGAGAAACCCTGGAGATAATGTTGATTTAATTAGAGTGTTAATGAGTTGTTATTTACATAAGTTGACTTAATTCATAAAAAGAGGCATGACACTACTTGGAGCGTGTTGTCAGCTCGCCTTCCCAGCCTGAACCAGTTTGTATCAACAAAACAATCTGTGTAACTTAAATCTCACTGGGAGGGCATTTCCCCTCAAAACTATGAACAGCAGTGACATATTCTACATTTTAAGGTCATGCTTGCAAACAGGGATCTCTGTTAAGAAGCTTAACTACGGCCCAAGTATCATTCTCCAGAGTTTTATTAAGCAAACGGATCATCAGCTTATAGAGAGGAGACTTTACCAAATCTAGTGGAAAATAGTGCAGAGAGGGAGGGGGGGGGGTGGAGGGCTATGGGGATGGTATGTATAGGATTAACTTCCCTGCGCCTGAGGAAATGTTGGCCCTACAAGTAAAACTATTAACAGGCTTGTCCGGGCTTTGGACATTTGGGAAGCTTTGGGCTGAATCTGATGCTAAATGTCAAAATGTTGGGAATATTAAAAAACTCTTTTATCAAGATCAAGACAGACAGACTGCATCAGGTAACGCCCAGCACACGGTTTATACAGGTTTACAGGCACGAGGAGACACCGAATCTGCAGTCCATGACGTTTGGAAAGCAGATCGTGATAATACAAAGTGACTCTGGACAGCCAAAATGTCTATTTTAGCTGAGTCACAGGTCACCAGAAGTCAATAAACAGGACATTTTGAGTCACTGTGACTTTCTTTTACATCCACCTTGGCAAGAATGAATTTGTCTGTGACTGAAAGTTTATATCAGCAGCTTCAGTCTTAATGTTTAGGTAAAGACATCCAAAGACGTATTGGTATCTGCATCAAATACATCTTTAATCTTCTGAAATATTGACTAATAACAACTAGCGATCATTTCATTCATTTTCCCCCTGTTACTGTAAGTCTGACAGGTAAACACAGAACATGTACTAATAACCACAACAGGACTTTTCAGCCACGCTAGTCGAGGCTGTAGGACTGTCGGTGTTGGTCTTCCTGTCAGTCCAACACTTGTTTTCAGAGTGACTATTGGATGGTTCCTGATCCCCTGAAGATGAATCCTAAGGACTTTGGTGATCCCCTGAATCTTCAGTGCCGCCAACAGGTTAGAATTTCCACTTGTCCTTAGCGTTGGTTGATGACAGGATACCTCTAAAAGACTTCCCAACTTCATATTCTTATCTCTAAATGCTAACCTTACACAATCATATGTTAGCGTGCTAATGCTATATGTGCATATACTAAACACTATCGTGTTAGCATGCTAACAAGCTAGAAGTGAAGGAATGTGCACAGTTAATCTAGTGGCTCACAGGTTGACATCATAAAGACAGCCAGCCGCCACTTTGGTCTCTGGGAAATTGTGACGAGCATTTTTCACAATTTTTAGACATATTTTTCTATATTATAAACTAGCTTGTGTAATACATGTTGTGTAAGACATATCTGGGACTAAAATGTCCCACGCGGCCACCGTATAGACGTTAAACCCCATTGATTCTCATTTGTTTGCACCACTCAAGAAAACTAGGTAAGTCTCCATGTATCCAACTATTTTATTTTCTGGTGTATAATAATAAATGTAGTAATACAGAGTAGCTGGCTGCAGCCTTCTACTCATTTTGTTTTTTTTATCCACTCACATGAAACATTCGGAGCAGAAACAAAACAAAGGGAAACATAATATTTTGTGTGGCGTGCCGCCTTCCCTCATCGGAAAGCTGATTACAGCAGCTATTGATCTGCTAACTGGGGACGAAAGAGTTTACTGATGAATAATTGAGTCGGTTGCTCTCGTGTGTCTTGCTGTTTGTCGATGTTGTAGCAGGTCATATTTTTACATGGTCCATTTGAGAACAGGCACTGTCTTGAAAATCCTTCCTGTTGGTGCTTTCAGGGATGCTGCGGCATCTAAGACTTGAGAGTTGTCTACCAAACAGATTCAACCAACATAGCTAGTAAATGCTTCCCTTTCTGTGCAGCGGACGAGCACCGCTCAAGGCCTTCAGCATCTGTTCAGTGCACCGCCACGATTCAGCTGTGACCGGTCCCTGCTAAAAACTGCATCTTTTACACGACATAGCTTTGCCAAAAAAGTGTCTCGGACGGATCCTTCGACAAGCTTTGTTTACATATCATAACTGAAATGAAACGAAACCAGTGGCTGTATGTAAAGTCTACACAGGGTGTCCCCGTAGACAAATAACTGCAACACAGGTATCATTGTTCGCGTTCTCGCCTGTGTACCTGGAGGAATTTCAAAATATACCGTTGGAACAAAAACTCCTGACTTAAAGGAAAGCAAAGAGGAGGACTAAAAAGCATATGCACTAGTGGGCGGATAAGAGCCAAACTGTCCTCGATCTTATCATCTTTCTTGAGAACTTTAACAGCGTAAACGTAACTAAACATGGCAACACCTGAGCAGGTAACCATGCCGTTAATGTTGAAATCAAAGAAGAAAAAGCGGCATCAGCACGATCGTTGATCATGAAACCTTCAGAAGTTATTGTTGTTTTGTCTTTCAGTTGACATCCTGATTGCCGCCTCGCATCACATTTAAAAGAGCGTTTGAGCGTCAACTAAATGGGGAAATGAAAATGAACAGGTCTGTCCATCTTTTATTCAGTGATAAGAGGTGATGTAGATGCAGAATGAGTGCCAGGTGACGTCTACATTAAACACACGTTGTCACTCCAGCCCTCATCCCTTTAAACCCATCCACCCCCCCCCCCCCCACACACACACTGTGTTTCACACAATGGGAGGTTAAATGAAGCTCCACAAAGCCGTTGATCTTCCTCAGAGAATATCTGATGACCCGTGGTTTTTATTTAGACCACACAAGGACGAGGCCTCAGACATGCCAAATGTGGAGTGGGGGGGGGCAGAGCGGAAGATAAACGGACAAAGGAAGAAAAAAAAGAAGGGTCAAATGAAAGTCCAGCGTCCTGCTCACACACACAGTTTTTATAAGCAGCAGATTATTTCTCGGAGCTCGGCAGGTAAACAGAACATGTGAGAGGTGATAACGTTGAGCTCTGAGGAAATGACGTGTATTTCATTTCTATAATTTCCGACATCCAACTGAAATTTCAAGTCATTTTTATGTAATGTCTTAAAATTATTCTTATTTATTAAAAGATTCAAAAACGTTTTAGACATATATCAGAAATGCTCCTTTAGCCGGGGCGGGCCATAAGTGTTTGATTGACAGACTATAAGCTTACAGAGTTTTGTTAGCAGTGTTGAAGAAGTGCTGTCGCTCATTAGCTTCTTAGCTAAACTTACGTTAGCAGCGCATTTTTTTTTACCAGGTGGGTATTTGTTTCCAAAGCTCATTAAACAAGAAGGCAAGAAGGACACATTAGCAGGAAAGCTAATAGGCCTTTTTCACTGCAGACATTCTCACACATCACAGGCTTAAATTGTAAAATGAATGATGGCTGAATTCCATTTAGCTGCTTCAGTTTCAGGCTCGCAAAAATTACTTTCATGCCAATCATGTGTGCGGAGTGTCAGCAGGAAGTGGAGTCTGACCTTCGTGCTTTATGGGCCCAAAAACACAGAAGCTCAAGCCTGAAACACGTCTGTGACATAATGAGCAACCTCCAGTCTTTCTTCCTACAACTCTTCTGGGTACTGATTTCTTTCTCATAGGAAAGCACAGGGCGGCGGAGAAATAAGCATGCAATTCAATTTCCTGACAAGCAGATAATCATGTCACTGTGACCTCTGACCTCTGACCTGGTTGTTCTAGGAATTAACTTTGATTGTCTTTCTTGTAATTAAAGGGTAGTTCTGGTATTTTTAAATCTGGGCCCTATTTTTGATAAACAAGGAGTCTAAATGAGTAATAGTTACCAAAACGAGACGTTTTCTCTGAAATCTAACGAGAGGTGAGCTGTTGCGGGAAGACGACGTGGAGTCAGAGTTCTTCTTGCTCTTTAACAACAAGCACCTATAGAGGACCTACTTTTCACGGGCACAGTTACCCTCAAGGATTACATTGCACTGGACCAATTCCAAAACTTTTGGTAACTATTATTGATTTAGAAATTTGTAAAAAAAAAAATATGGCTCAGGTTTAAAATTGCGCTTTAAGTTGGTGAGTATTATCTTGGTATAACTAATAGAAATGATGAACCCAACTATTATGAATGATCATCAACATCGGCTTGTGTCAACTAAAAGGTGATAATCCAGAAAGAATAGAGCAGAAATAAACAGGAGGACTTGTTAGGATGGACGTCTCTGACTTGAGGAGGAGGAGAATAAAAAAAGAAAAACGCTGCCACTGATTTTGACGCGACGTCCTCTGCAGCTTTGTTGGGTGAAAATGACAGATTTCACTGAGCAGCTGTGTCGTTTCTGTGCTGCACAAACAGAGAGAGAGAGAGAGCTGTTGGCTTTCATTTCCTTTTCTGTTTTTCATTTTTCTTTTTGTCTCCACTCTACAACAGAGCAGGACGAGCTGCTGCTGCTGCTGGCGAGCTGCCATGGTTCAGCTAGCATGATTTCAGCCTTCGTGCCATCACACACACACACACACACACACAACTTCACATCTGCAGTGACACAGGCAGCAGCATGCATACAACACACACACACACACACACACACACACACACACACACACACAGTGGCTTATGCTCACTAATCGTCCTCTCATTCATCTCACACTAACTTGAAAAAAATATGGAAGGGATTTGCCGAGCGCTGGGCCAGATGTGATAATACTGATCCAGGAGAGTTGACCTGGGGGGAGGGAGTGTGAGTGTGTGTGTGTGTGTGTGTGTGTGTGTGTGGTAGGAGAGGAGTGTGTGATCATCTGCCTCTCCTCTTTGAAAATAAAAGTGAAGGAGACAATCTGCCCCCCCCCCTCCTCCCCCAGAGCCTCAACAAAGAGGAAATAACACACAGACAGATTAGCAGCATTATCAACATCTAACAGTACAGAGGTCAAAGGTCAAAGTAACTGTGACGATTCAGGAGCTAATCTCCTTGATGGAGACAAGCATGAAAAACGGCATAAATAAAATACACAACCCACTGGTCAGGTTTTAAAAACTGATCCAGGTACATAATCTGCAGCTGCATGCTAACGCTCTCTGGTTGTTGCTTGGGTAAAGGCCTAACTAAGATTTAACCATTGCAGGTGCAGCTTATAGAGCTCTATGGAAGAGCTGATTAATATATTTTCTTAATAATGTGACGTTCAGTAAAGTCCTTCAAACTTGTCTGATGATTTGACTGCTCGTTTCTTGCCCCATCTGATCTGTGTGGTAGTGATGTCACTGTGTGATGTCACAGATCACAGAGTGCAGTGTTATTACGTATTATATAATTATCATTATATTACTGATAGAAATGATGGACAAAACTACAAAAAAAAGACCCAAGTAGTATTTAAATCACAGGTTTAAAGCAGTGTGTTTGTATTGACAATAGCTTAAAACATTATACAGTGAATAAATAATCATGTGAAACAGAGAAAAGGAGAAAAACATAGAAAATACAGTTTCATGCCAGAAAACGTTATTTTTACTTTTACAAAGCAGCGTTTTGTCTTTCGCTCAGATTCTTGGATATGAAACGTCTTATTAATTATCAAGGCTGAAGTGTGATCTAAATGTGTAAAATGCTCTCACCTGCTATAAATGGCGGCACTTTTCTAATTAGCATCGGGCTCCCCCCAGCTCGCGAAGGGAGCAGCGAAGTCATGATGATGGTGTCAAAACAACCGTCTCTGTCTGCAGCCATATTATCAGACAGACGATGAGAAGCACCCGGCCCGTGACATTCCTCTTCAGACTAGCTAAGAAACAATTCCCCCTTAACAAAATGACAGAGTCTGTTTGCAGGCAGTCAATCTGAGAAAGGTTAAACACTTCACTCCGTGAGATGTGTTCGAGCCCGGGACATCTGTTAGCGTGTGATAAGACACGCGGTTTGAAAATGACATGATTCATACATAGAGCTTGTTGAAATGTTGTGGTGATGTGAAGTATTAGAAGTCATAATTATAATAATAATCCGGGTGTAGCATAACATGTAGTGGCTCTTTGCAGAGGACCTCTAACAGCACTGACATGTTGACAGCAATTTTTGATGTGTTCAAGGACACTTCATAATGAGAGATTTGGGAGTCGGCTGCTGAACATACATTTTGATTAATGACCAAATTCACATTATCCTTTCCACAATGTCCTCACTGGCTCATTATTTGTCTTCTAGGTTTAATTTTCAGACGACATCGTGCATGAATCACAGGATACATGACGTGCCCTCAGATGTCGTGGTGTCTTTGAATGCACCACAAGGACGTTTTTGAAAATGTCTCTCTTTGCTCACAACTGCAACACCACACAGTAATAATGTGACTTATTGATCGCAAACCATGTTTCACATCTCTGCAAGAGACGATCAGACTCAATGGATGTCCTGTGTGTGAGATTTAAGGGAGAGAAGTTAAATTATTATTCAGTTGATTTGCGTACAGCATATTTATTATGTTTACTGAGTTAACTATTTCCATATTTACAAGGTTAAATAGTTTAATAGCAGCATACAGCTGCCAATAATCAGCTCAAATGCAAAAAAAATAGTATCTGGGGATACTTACAAAGTACATCAAAACTAAATAAAATAATACAATTCCATAACTGCGTCACAAAACAGGAAAACAACATAAACACTTTAAATCACTTTGTGTTGGATATGATGCATTTGGCTTTGCATAAAGTTGAGAGCTGGTACAGTCATGAGGCTCAGTGTTCATTAAATCCCATAGACTTAAAACAAACAATTTTACCATTACTACCTTTGCCATGACAATATTACAATCCAGAAAAACCTGCTGATTGCTTAAAGCTGCATGAGTCGCTCTTTGGCCACTTGGGGGCAGAGTAACAAGCCAAAAGCACAACATCTGACAATCGATCACATTATAAAACAAACCTCTTAGCAAACAATCACATTAAACAACGGTCTTTGGCTGATGCCAGGCATCCATGTTGGTTTGGTTTACCATATTATTAAGTGCCAGGTTGAATGTCAGAGAATTCAGACTTTTCCCATCTTAGTTACGACTCGGAAGTCGACGTGAGCGCCAAGTACCGGTTAGAAACTCAAAACTCTGATATGATATGGACGCTGCATTAGTGAGGTCCATCATTGACAGTGGCTGATAGTTCATCACAAAAGATCAGTTCAGTTCAGTGCACAAAGAGGGAAATCAAATGTTTATGGACCTGGCTTTGTGCACGGGGACACTGTCAACACCAACTGTTGACACAAAGATGGAGGAACACTGTTGTCTGCTGCAACATTAAGATTTCCCTTCGTTGGAACTGAGGAAGCTCACAACCCCATCTACTAACTGTAGATATAATACGTACTGTATATAAACCTCTGGTCCTGAAATGAGTCAATAATAATAATGTGAACTGTCCTTGAGTTGCAGTTGCAACCAGCAGTTTGGTCCTTCAAGCAGCTGCTGTGTAGTATCTGTGTCATTCCCTGCTGACTGCATCTGTTGTGGAATAGCTCGAGGACAACACAGCGCCTTGACAAATACACCGTAACAGCTAATTCATGCCTTCGCAGCGCTGCTCCTCAGACTAATTTCCCATGTATAGGACAAGTGCTCGGCCTTGAGCGCTCTCCATTGTGCCAGGCTAATGGTGTGCATGTGCCACAAAACGGCTTCTCATCTTCAAAAGAGGGCATATGTTCCCTTTTCAAAGGCCCTCAGAGCCATTTATGTCCTTCTTCCTTTCCAACAGACGAACGTCACCAAGTGCAATCAATGGACCAACGGCTGCCTGTGTGCCCAGACCGCCGATCCGGTTAAATGGGGAATGCGTGAGTCTGAGCGGCTGCCGGACTCAACCGCATGGTCATAAACTCAACCAAATGCAGGTAGAGGTTCATTGACAGTCCAAGCAATACTGTAGAGATTTGTTTCTTCTTCATGTTTCTTGACCGTGCATCTTTTTCACCTGCATCTTCTTATCACGTCAGGTTTTCCATGAGTCTTGTTTCGGACCGGAGAAGACTGGAGGCAGCACGAACATAAAGAGATAACGGACAAGAAGGAGAGCAGGTGCTGTGGTTGTTTACTGCCCAGAGATCAGCGTTTCCAAAGAAAGTGGACTCACTGACAACGTTTAAGTGTAACTCTTTTTAATTCTGCACACTAGCCGTGCGAATTCACCGCTAACGCTCTTTTCTTTTCACTTGGTGAGATAATTATACACCTCAGTGAGCAATTCATTGTCCCTCGCAAAGGTGTATTCACTGTCCAGTTATTTCAACCGTGCAGTTTAATATCATCGCACAAAAGCCATCCACTGTCATACTCCGTCAACCAGGATATTGTGTATAGTTTTTATTTGCTTCACACTTGGTGTAACCTGTAATTAAAACTCCCTCGACGCAAATGGAAACGGACACATCAGCAGAGATAAGACTTGATTCAAACAGTGCATGCAGCTAAATCTGATGAGTTTACAGGAACACTCCAGTGGAGGACGATGTAAACGTTCGGATTTAACTCTACAGAAGAATCACAGGCTTGTGAATCTGCTATTCAGTCATTTTAGTTTTCTCCCCAGGCATTAATTACAGCCCCACATACTTGTTTATTCCACCAACAACAGAGTGCTGCAGGAATGAGTCCTAAAACCTGGAAATCAGTTTAATTAGCCTTGTCATTAATTAGCATCTTTACACTTCTGGTTCCCTCGTCTGGAAGTCAGTGGGTTTCTGGTCTGATGCCTGAAATAAGGTCTGTGGTGAACACAAGCTCAAGAGATTTTCACGTTTTGTTCTACGACATAAAATACGTCAGCTGATGCCTCACTCGTGAACTTTGAAGGTTTTGAATTGAATTTTGAAGCGGCTAAATGAGACTACAGAGGTTGTTCACGTCTTGATGGCGAACACAGAAAGTCATCTACTCACTAGTCGGCCTTTAAAGCCTTGTTGTGTTTACACTCTATATCTATCTGTCTATATATCTATATCTACCTGTCTATATATCTATATCTATCTATATATCTATATCTATCTGTCTATATATCTATATCTGTATATATATCTATATCTACCTGTCTATATATCTATATCTGTCTGTATATCTATATCTATCTGTCTATATATCTATATCTATCTGTCTATATATCTATATCTACCTGTCTATATATCTATATCTATCTATATATCTATATCTACCTGTCTATATATCTATATCTATCTGTCTATATATCTATATCTACCTGTCTATATATCTATATCTATCTGTCTATATATCTATATCTACCTGTCTATATATCTATATCTATCTGTCTATATATCTATATCTCTCTATATATCTATATCTACCTGTCTATATATCTATATCTATCTGTCTATATATCTATATCTACCTCTCTATATATCTATATCTACCTCTCTATATATCTATATCTATCTGTCTATATATCTATATCTACCTGTCTATATATCTATATCTATCTGTCTATATATCTATATCTCTCTATATATCTATATCTACCTGTCTATATATCTATATATCTATATCTATCTGTCTATATATCTATACCTGTCTATATATCTATATCTACCTGTCTATATATCTATATCTGTTTATATATCTATATCTACCTGTCTATATATCTATATCTACCTGTATATATATCTATATCTGTCTGTCTATATATCTATATCTACCTGTATATATATAGATATCTACCTGTATATATATCTATATCTACCTGTCTATATATCTATATCTACCTGTCTATATATCTATATCTATCTCTCTATATATCTATATCAGTCTATATATCTATATCTATCTGTCTATATATCTATATCTACCTGTCTATATATCTATATCTGTCTATATATCTATATCTACCTGTCTATATATCTATATCCATCTGTCCATATATCTATATCTACCTGTCTATATATCTATATCTACCTGTCTATATATCTATATCTATCTGTCTATATATCTATATCTACCTGTCTATATATCTATATCTGTCTATATATCTATATCTATCTGTCTATATATCTATATCTACCTGTCTATATATCTATATCTATCTATATATCTATATCTATCTGTATCTATATATCTATATCTATCTGTCTATATATCTATATCTGTCTGTCTATATATCTATATCTACCTGTCTATATATCTATATCTACCTGTCTATATATCTATATCTGTCTATATATCTATATCTACCTGTCTATATATCTATATCTGTCTATATATCTATATCTACCTGTCTATATATCTATATCTATCTGTCTATATATCTATATCTGTCTGTCTATATATCTATATCTACCTGTCTATATATCTATATCTATCTCTATATATCTATATCTACCTGTATATATATCTATATCTACCTGTCTATATATCTATATCTGTCTATATATCTATATCTACCTGTCTATATATCTATATCTATCTGTCTATATATCTATATCTGTCTGTCTATATATCTATATCTACCTGTCTATATATCTATATCTATCTCTATATATCTATATCTACCTGTATATATATAGATATCTACCTGTATATATATCTATATCTATCTGTATCTATATATCTATATCTACCTGTCTATATATCTATATCTATCTCTATATATCTATATCTACCTGTATATATATCTATATCTACCTGTCTATATATCTATATCTGTCTATATATCTATATCTACCTGTCTATATATCTATATCTATCTGTCTATATATCTATATCTGTCTGTCTATATATCTATATCTACCTGTCTATATATCTATATCTATCTCTATATATCTATATCTACCTGTATATATATAGATATCTACCTGTATATATATCTATATCTATCTGTATCTATATATCTATATCTACCTGTCTATATATCTATATCTGTCTATATTCTCTTCATAGTTCAGCTCAGTGGTGACGTAGATGTAATGCGACCGTGCTGTAGTTCCTTTATAGCCTAACGTTAGCTGCAAAGATCATAAAAGTGGAGTTCATCAGTGAAGATTATCTCGCTGAACAAAACGTGTCAGTATCATAAACTTCTGTCTGAGTTTATTTTCTGCAATAATCCAAAGTCCCCTGGAAGAATCGCGTTGGCTTTTAGTGGAGGGAACCAGGGCCATGCTAACTTCAGGGTTGGGTTACAAAAACACCTCGTCCCTGCAGGACTATTAGGTCCCCATCCAAACAGCTCAACATCAATTAATTGTTATTGTAATCTTAATCATCTGTTATGCAGGAAGATGACGTCTGATGTCACCATTCTTAATCCCAGCTTGCATTGGTTTATTGATTCTCCAACAAGTGGAAACAGCCATCAATGGGCGTAAAAGCAGACTTCAGGGCTCACAGCCCTCGAAGTTGGATGTGCCAGAGGCTGCGGGCTAAACAGATACCTTCATATGATGTGTTGTCTATCACCTGCTGTAATTCTACACGGGATAAAATGCCGTCCAACCGTGAGTATAAGAGCATCACTCTCTTTAAAGCGGCTATAATGAATATTTTCTCTGGTAGTGATGAATCTACAGAGATTCATCACCTGGATCTGAAGCTCTATAGTGAGTTTCAGCTCATTGTTTAGCTGTCCGACCCCCAACTCTCACTGCTGTCATAGCAGGCAGCTGTTTTCAGAGACAAGAGCTGTAAAAAGCTGTACGCTACCTGCTCAGCAGCAAACAGCAGACGGACACAATCGGGAGAGTAGCTGGTGAACACAGCAGCTAAAGAGCCAGATACTGATAGATAAAACAGAGCTAAAAGAGAGTGAATATTGGGCTTCTGTTCATCACATCGACTCAAACACGACTCCAAATGAATGGTCACGTTGCTCTGTAAGTGCTTGATGTGTAAATAACCAACCACAGCACCATATCAACGTAAAAGGTGACGGGGTATGGGTATGTCAATGTTGTGTTCACAACTTGTTTCTGCTGCCCCCAAGTGGCCAAAACAATCAGTTATTGCAGGTTTGAACATGCGCTTGACAGGATGAACTGTATTTATTAAATAAATGTGATTTTAACCGGAAGTAAACTTTTAAGCCTTGTCAAACTGCTCTTAATCAACATCTGTCATGGCAGCTGCAGTACTCAGCTATATAAATTCATTTCACATATTGTTATTTATGTGGCACGTAGGTGTAGGAGAAACATTGATTTAACATTGAGGGATAATAGAGGGTGATGATGAAGGAATGGCTTTATCCTGTTGAAGCATTGTGGGTAAAAGTTTGACCTTGCCCAAAGCAGACCCAAACCCAACGTGCATAATTACATTTTTCCGATCCGAAGCCAGACCTGGTCTGACTAGACCCGAAGATAGTTAGATCCGAACCTGAACAGACCCAGAGAAATATACTGACACGCAGACCCGAGACCTGCTGCAATACAACAAGACCCCACCTGACCCAGTTAGACTTAATATAATTTGGACTTGGCCCAACAGGGTTCCCTAGACAGGTTTCATTTACTGGAAAACGGAGTGAAAGTGTGAAGATCTCTAATTGTGTAATAGAGCGCATTTACTTGTATAGAATGAAACCTAATGTATAGTATAATGTGCTTGGAAATGTGTGAATGTTTCAGTTCAGTGTTATATTTTTGTGCTTGCATTGTGTTCATCCACCCTCATGAGTGTGTTTTGTATCAGACAGATTATGTACCAACGCAGGGCCATTGTGCACTTCCACTGAGTGTGGTTTAACACAGGTTCACACACCACAATAAGACCACTGAGAGGTAAAGTGGCTGCGCAGCTGCTTGTGAAAAGGAGGAGGAGGAGGAGATCCTGTTAGTCTCTGCTCCGGATGATGAGCCGAAATCACGGAGGAGAGAACAAACAACGCTGGCGGCTGCCTCCAAAGCCATGATCTGAGCCTGAAGCAGGTTGGCCCTTCATCTGCATCTCAATGAGGAATTTGATCACAGCTCAACATTCAGAGGCAACAATGTGAGGCTACCGGGGCCGCCGCTTTCAGATATGAAAATACGTCTGGGAAACAAATTAAAGACGGAGGGTGAACAGAGACGTGTGAAGCTCAAAAACCAGCGTGTTCGCTTTGTGTTTGATTCAGACTGCCGTGTTTCTCCCTCTAGGTGGGGGTTTGTTTTCCAGATGATAATGATGACATTCAAACTAAAAAAGTGCTCCTTGAAATTATGGGTCCCCTGACAACAATTCACTCAGAAACTGTAAATATGTACAAATCTTGGCATGCTCCGGCGGGGAGGGGGGGGGGGGGTGCAGCGAGCAACCCCTGTAGTTTCAGCTGGGAGATGTGTGCGAGCAGCTTTCTTTAGTCTAATACACAAACTCACAAAATGTTAGATGAAATACTCTTCCACCCATTTTCCTTATTAAACAGAAAAATACAACTTCTGAATTCACATTTCTGGGTAGTCTTTCCACTGTTCCTACAATCATCAACTCTGTTTTGGTCGAAATCGATCCGTAATCCACGAGTTAGAAGTGAAAATAATCCGGCTGTAACGTGTTCCCCTGCTGCCTCTCTGGGTTAGCTCGCTGAAAAAACGGCGATATTTTCGTCCAGTCGGCCAACCTTATAACGTTGACCATTACATCATTTATTGTTGGCTAAAATCAACACTGTCGTAATACAGAAGATAGCATCATGGATCACGTTAGCTGGTGAAGTAATTTGGCAACTTAGCCAACTAACAGATACACTGTTACGTTAGCGAGCGAGCAAGCTAAGGTTAGCCGGCTAGCTGTCACTTAGCTACGCTGCATGGATCTGCCGTTGGTTGCTTCGTATCGTTAGCTGATGAAGGGATTTGCAAACGGCAAGCTAGCCAATTTACCAGCCAGATTATCCCTGGGAGTCTGGATGAACGTTAGCTGGCTAGCAACTTGTCAGCAAGCAGTAAAGCAGATTTAGCGGACTCTATTTATAAGCTAACGTTAGCTAGTGTTGCACACAGTTTGCCCTGTAGGGGAGCTGAAGAGAAGCTCAGGCACGCGGGAGTGCACATAAATTCATCCCAAGTCTTTTTCAAGTGACGTTACAATCCATTCACACGTTGGCAATAAAAAGCAAGTAAAGTGTTATATAGTGTTATATGTAGTACCTCCATTCACTCTCCTTTTAGCTGTTATCACCATGATAATTATGAGACCTGTTCGCATCACACATAATCATTTGATCATTGTTAGCGTTCAAATACTTATTGCAGCAGCTTTAAGTTTGCCTAATTTTTTCTCTTAAGTTGACTAAATGAGTCTTGCATGAACAGCTAATGAACACATTAAACAAACTACTGAGTTATTTTTTTGAGTTTGGTTATAAATAAGGTTGCTTCATGATTCGGCTTTTCACAGCTGAGATGTGTTCTGACGTCATCGTTCACCATCAAGCGGCTGAAAAGGTGACTGCGCTGCGAAACTGTCACTCTTAATTTAACTCTGAGAGTGTAAAAACCCACCTGACTGACGGGTGTCAGCTCCACCGGCCGGACAGGTGAGCAGAGTCGGGACCGGCACCGGCCTTTGAGCTTTCAGTAAGTAGAGAGGCGAGATATTGGGGGGGGGGAGAAAAAGTGTGTTTCTTAAACAACACAAACACACACATAAACATTCTCACTGCACCAGCAATCACGGCGAGGAGTCGATGAGTCATCTCTGTAGCTTTTATACAGGCGGTGCATCAATCACCTTCTCCTGATGGGAGCAGATGGTGCGTGGCGGCTCAACCAGCGCAGAGGAGCGTGGTGGTATGTGTGTGTGTGTGTGTGTGTGTGTCGGGGAAGGGGGTTGGTTCCAGCCAGCAAGGCAGAACGGTTGGATGAAGACTGATGCAAACAGCAGTGCAGAGGCCGCCGCAGAGCCGCCGCCCACAGTGCAGGAGCGCTTGGTGTTCGGTGTTGATCCGGCGCCAGAGAACCGGCTGTGCGGCAGGTGCAACAACAACAGAAGAGGAAGAGGAAGAGGGAGAGGAAGTGTGGGAGAGCGGTACTTTACTTTGATTGGAGGAATGTGTAAAAAGAGAATGGCGAAGCGAGGGGCGTCAGTGTCAATGTAAATCCTTGAAGGAAGCGAAGGTGAGGTGAGGAAGACTTGGGTTAAGGTTGGGGTTAAGGGTAGCTTACGGTAATGGTATAATAACCACAAAAATTGATGATGATCCTCTTATAACTCCCGAACCATAAGTGGTACAGCCACCAAATTTGGTGTGCGTGACCGTCTCGTCCCACTGCCCAGGTGCGCCAGGTGTGGAGCCCCCACCGTCTTCCTTTCATCTGGCTGAAACTATATCTAATGTAGCATCACAACTGTGGGAAACAGTGTCAACGAGACAAGGACAAATGTGTTAACAACCAAACAGCCTGTTAACACTCTGGGTGCTCCTCCCTAACTGAACAGAGTCGACACAACAACATGGAAACAGTAACTTGACACTAAAACAAACTATTTCTCCATTACACCTGCCAGCCTCTGTAGATTTAATGTTACCAACCTGTCAAGTGATTTCCAACTCATGAAGGCAAACAGCAGCAGACACATATCCACTCAGCGCAAACACGAACATATAGAAACAAACGTCTGCTTGTTTTTTTTACCCCTCCAGCTCTCAGCTTCATCGTATTCTCTGACATAATTTAAGATAACCTTGGGCCTTGGGCGTGCGTGCCACGGCAGTTAGAACCCCTCCCCCACCGAAACAACAGGAAGTAGTTCCAGGTTGGAGCTGGCAGGCTGGATGTCGGTGGTTTGAACTGATAGTGTCACAGTCGGATTGAAGCTCTGAGAGGAGAACAACCTTCACGAAGCTCGAGGAAGAGTCCCGGGGTTTTTGAAAGGCGGAGCGTGTACTGTGAAATGTTGCTTTGTTTTGCCTGGAGGGTAAACTGTTCACTGTAATGCGTTCATGATATCAAAGTGATTGCATAATCATGCAGCCATACCGCTGGGGCTAATGGGTTTTTCCTCACGCGTTCCTCTGGCAAACAGATAATATCAGTGATGCTAAGAACAGAAATGTAGACGTTCTGTCCTGAGAGAGGAAGGACAGCACACAGTCTCTAAAATCACTGCATCGCTCGATAAACCAGGGCACGATGTTATAGAAGCAAATAGGGTGAACATGAAAGGTTGAAAAATGAGAGCAAAGACTTACATGAAGTAGACACAACTGGAAACAGTGGAAGTTTCACAGTCGAACTTTGGAGGCAGTTTGAAGACGTGAGGTTTCCAGAGAACGGAAGCGCATTGATTCACCAAAGAAGGACGAGACGTTGGTAAAGATTTCACTACCTTTACACCTGTCCAGCATCAGCTCAAGTCAGTTTTATTGATATAGTCCAATATCACACGGAGCTTTACAATCTGTAAAACATATAACATCCTCCATCCGTAGACCCTCATCTTCTCATTGGCCACATTGTCTATAGTGTCACGTAGCCTCAGCGCTACAGCCCTTTTCTGCCGGCCTCTTCTCCTTTTTTTGCTTCCCATCTTTCTCCATTTTTGGATTTGTTTGCCATTTGACCGTACCTGCTCTGCCTCCGCGTTTCATAACACATTAGCAGATTTCTCACAAGATACCTCAAAGTCAGCTTTAGCCTGTACTTTGAGCTTAATGCCGATGTAGCATCCTAGCATTGTCTTACCAAAATGCTATCCAGTGTTGAAAATTATCCCTGAAAGTAACAGCTTTATATTTTGAGGAATATGTAATGATGATATGCTAATGGTATGCGTTCTTAATCCATCAGCCAGTTTTGTTTTCTGGGGCTTTGGGGGCTCTGCTCCTTTCAACAATCTTTTTAATCTTTTGCTTTTTATCACAATGTAAGTAAAATATCTTTGTTTGCACCGAACGAGGAACTAAACACACCTTGTTATGTCTTGCTAATATGAGTTTGACACCGTCTTAACTGGCATACAAGATGAGCTTTGTGTACTAAAATGTATGGTCTCAAAAATATGGTGATCCAAAGTGTTTCCCAAAGATACAATCAGTAAATTAGACATTATGAAATAATCATATGAATGAGTAGATTCAGAATTTACAACATACAAACATGAAACTGTGAAATAAGTCAATCATTTTTGAAAACTCCACTCCATTGTTATGAAATATTATTTCTCCCTGATCCTCTCCACAATAACAGATCCAGCATCCAGATGTTGTACATTACAACTCATAAAACGGGAAACAGGTGACCTATCCTGCCTACCAGACACCCTTTCATAATATAAATATAACTTGTTGCTTGTCTTGAGTTGACTTGTCAGCGCTGTTGTGTGTTTGTGTGTGACATGGACCGAAGCATTATCGTACATTCTCAGCCTGTCCTCTTGCCAACGTGTCCAGGGACTGCGTTTCTTCTCTCCGCCATCGACTTACAAAACTTGTCTGATCTTGTTAAAGCAGGCATCACTTCAAATGTGATTTATCAAACTCCCTGAGCTTTCGAGAGCTTTCGAGAGCCCCGGACCACAAAGCACTGGAGTCATTGTGATGCTTTTCCTGCGCGGGGAGCGACAAATTCCACCTGAAAGTCAATAAGGCGCTTCAGGTCAGCCGCTTCCTGACGGAGAATGCTCGAAGGGCTAGGGGGCCTTCGTTGTCATGGTTACAATAATAAACACGTGGTTAGGGTTTGGGGACGATCGTGGTCATGATTCAAAGAAACCAACGCTGACTGTCGGTTTGAAATGAACAGCAGAGAGTTGAAGAGTCCTCACTACTACGGCCACTAGAGGGCGCTGTCACGGGACAGTCAACAGATGACGTTTTGGGGATTACCTGAATCTGAATCTGAATGCACGGCTTTTACTTGTAACAGTATTTCTACACTTTTACGTCAGTAAAATCTGAGTACTGCTTCCACCACCGATTGTAGTTCTGTCATGATTTATGTTTGTGCTATCTTATCTCATTCATGAGGATATTTTGCACTGAGCATCATGATTATTACTTTTAAGCATTTATCACCCAAAATACTCGTCATATCTGTATCTATCTTATGGGCCTGTCTCTTGTGATGCTCGACCGTAAACCCCCCCTTCTGGCTTTCAGTAATCTTCTTATTTATCTTTAAGTTCACACCACATACCTGACTGTGCCCAGCCCAGGTGTCACAATCTGGATTCTTGGATTCAGCGGAGGGCTCTGAGCTTCTGAGGTTAACCCTGAATGACAACACGTGCTAACGCGCTAACACCTCGTGGAGCGTTAACTTCTGCTCACTGCTTCTCCGCCATCTTTACATGATTTCAGAATCTATTTGTGGACCAGCCGATGTCTTTTTATCGCAAACACCAAACAAAGTGCGATCTGCAGGTTCTTATTTGTTAAATGAATGTTTGTGACAGCTTTTTCTCTGAGAACGACGCTATGAGAGCGCTGAGCGTGAACCAGAACAGTGAAGTTGTGGGACGGATAATCAACGAGCTGAAACTCACCATTGCTACCAAGGAAAAAATAAAAAGCGTCATCTCTTCGTTAAGTGATGGGATGAGAAGATGCTGTGGGACTGTCTGCTGTGCACAAGCTGAGTCATTGTTTGACAAACTGATTGAACAGTAACAGTTTTCATTTCAGAGCTGTCCGAAACGCTGCTGCCGGAGGAAGACAGATGAAGGTCGACCTGCGTAAGTGAAGTGTACTGTTGTGCTTTCACACACACACACACACACACACACACACTACTGCTACTAAAAGTCTATTTTTTTTAAATGCTTTTTAGGTGAGGAAAATAATGTAAAATCCTTAAAAGTAACTTTCAATGACATTTTATTTTAATGACACTTTTTTTTTTAAGATGGCACAGCACTATTTCTATTAAATATTTGACTTATTTTTATTTTTTTATTGACAGACAAAACACGAATACACCAAGTTTGATATAGTATAGTGTCTCCCCCCCTGAGGACATCAGCTGTTTGGTGTGTTTTACAAGACAAAGTTTTGTTTCTGTACGTCTTAGTTACTTTATTTAGTCATGGGCGAGTTGTATTTCTGTCCACCGTTAGAGAATATTTAATTCAACTTTGAGTAGCGTTAAGGCTAGCTGGCGGCTAATTTAGCTCATCCGACTTGTTGGCGCTGACTATTTACTGGCGAAATCGCATGCTAACATACTGCGTACTACATACTCTGTCAATACTGCATACTGAACTACTACTACTGAATGAACGTTGTGCCTTTACTAGCAGACTGTTCACACTGAAATATACTGCAGCGATCACATGACCGGTCCCAGCTACCTTTGAATGAAAATAGTTTATCAACGTAACCTTTTTCCTGCTTTTTTTGTACTTCGTCAGTCACAGGCCCGCTCCCTCGACGTAGACGGTACTCCATCGAATTCACGCAAAACTAGGGGGCACCATCAAGAAACCAAGAAATATCACATATACATTTTGGTTTCTGATGTTTCTTTCCTCAAAGGAGAACACAGGACAACAGATTTACAGAGCAGATATGAGCTGTAGCAGAAAAACATTTCATTCAAGTCAGACAGAAACCTAAACTCCCCTGAACTGGACGCAAAGTCTCTGTGACAAAACTTTTTTTCTTGGTCAAAATTGATCATAATGTATTAATCTACTGGCAGACGTTAAACTTCAGACTGAGTTTCCTCTCAGCACGAAGTTGAGCTAAACAACTGAAACCTCGATTTCAGTCCAAACTGAGCCAGACTCCTTATTGTGAAAACCAGCAGACAGTCCGAGCATCCAGCTGCTTTGTACAAAGGCTGCTAATGGCATAGGCCTCAGTGTGTGTGTGTGTGTGTGAGGACAGGGGGTTACGAGTGTGCACACACAGCGCTCATACAGGGAGCCCATTTCCAAATGTCAAGTGTTTGTGAAATAAATGTCAACTAGCTCAGGGATGAGAAATCAAAGGGCTCCTTAGCGCCGGCTGCAGCCGATACGACACGAATAAGAAAACGTCTGGGCTGACAAAGAATTCAAAAGAAAAAGGAGGAAAAAAATGCCTTATCGATTTTTGTTTCCTCAACTGTGACATGTCTAAGAAAAAAAAAGAGAGCAGACAGCGTTGTCGTTCTCGGCGAGGAGTCTTTGGAAAGCAGCTGGAGGAGAATCTCTGGTATTGACGCACCGTCGGACCGCCTGCCTCGCTCTCATAATGTCAGCACATTCAATGGGAGATGCTGGGAGACCATTATGACACAGTTCTGTGGTGGCAGCCGTCCCAAGAATCTCTGACTTCCTTCAGTTTTCAGACAGAATCTCAAGTCTGCGGCGTCCGATCTTTAAAGCCCCGTCTGTTTGACCGAGCGGGGACATAACATTTGACTTCTGTCGGCGTCAAATTACCAAGACACCTTAAAATAAATGATTCTGTCGCGTTCAATGAGAGGATACGGAGAGCAAAAGTCCTACCTCCCCCATCTGTCCCACTAGCTTCTGTATCTCAGTGTATTTTCTCATGTTTCCTTCGTCGGCTTTTCTGAACAGATCAAACATGTTTGTGGGATTTTGCGGACGTGATTTCATATTACAGGAAAGTATAATTTGAAAAATCTAGATATTCCAACCAAGATAAAACAACAATAATCTTGTTAGCTTGTGCCTCACGTCTTTGCCACAAAAGCTCTTTAAAGGCCTCATGGGATTTGTAGTTGTTGGGTTATAACAAAATAATCAGCCTTTCTTCTTTGTCAGATCAAAAGATGTTGCTGCGGCTAAAGATTATCTTTATTATGGATTAATCTGCAGATTACTTTCTTGATTATTTGATTAATCATTTGGTCTGTAAGATATAATAAGACAGAATGTTTTTAGCTTTTTTTGCCAGCCAACAGTGCCTACAGAGAGATCCGAGGTGTATATTTAATAAGGGTATTTCATATAAAGGCTTTCTGATGCAATGAATACACTTGTTTTGGCTCCGTCCTTCTTCTCCACTAAAACCTTCCCATCATGCCCTACTTTTAGTCTAATCCCAACAAAGTAGAGACTCCTGTTAGATCTGTGTGATGTGGCTGAGTGCATTGGTTGCAATTCCCAGCAGGAGAGCAGCTCAACTCTGCCCTCTAAGGTGAGTAATGTGGTTACTGTAGCTCTATGTGTTTGTCTATCCACCCAGACACCTGAGGCTTTGACATTTGCTTCACATGGAACAATATTTGAATTGTTGGTGATTTAGCAAAACATTCCCTGTCCCTCTAAAGTCAGTTCCTCTGAAACTATCTGGATCATTCGGTCTTTCACTTCTCTGCTGAAGTCCCAGTGCAACATGATGTTAACATCATGTCCGTCTGACCACGTGGCCGTTATCTTTAAAGTTCGAGATGTTGATTTTGAATAACCTTTTGGTTAAATGCCAGAGTTTCTATACTTTTCTGTTCATAATCACCAGGGAACTTTTTAATGTCTCATATACTGTACTATATATACTCATGCTTAGACGGCTCTGCTTCCAAATGTGAAGAATTCCTTCATTTCATTAAAACACTGTGATTCACTCGGACAGAAAGAAGTCCCTATGGCAACTGTACACTGTGCTTTCATCAGGAACACTGCTTCTTTAAAGTTTAATTATTAGACAAATAAAACCAGGCCTTTTGAATAATAATACAAAGGAGATAAGAGGTTCTCAACACAAAATCACACCAAACTTAAAAAAATAACTTAAAAAACTGCACTTTTATGTTGAGAACCCCCTACTGCCAAATCAGAAGCATTCTTTCATTTCATTTAAAAATAATTCACGGGGCCTATTTCTTCCATTTCTTCACAATCCGTCTAACAGTCGTCGAGGTTTGAACATCAAGGATCAAGCAGCTGTTGAGATATTTCACAGAGAGAGTAAAAACTTTGACCTGCTGGTGGCGCTAGAGGAAATACCAGAGGATCATCAACAGCAGTGGGATTCATCCTCATGTCTGCACAAAATGTCATGGAAATCCATCCGAAAAGAAACAAGAGGCAAGTGAGAAACTATGTACGAGCCTTTGAACAATAATAACAATATTGCAAAAGAGCTTTGAAGCTCCAGTTTCACTCTATCTATACAGGATTTAGACTATAAAAATCTATATGAAAATGCACATTACATGGTAAGTACAGTATATATATATATATATATATATACACTATATTACTGAATAAGTCATTAAAAGTCATTAAAACCCTTCGCTCCTCTGTGTGGGTGTACAGCTGTGTGTCTCTGCAGGTAATCAAACACCCGTCGTCCCTCCACCTGGCTTCCACTTCTTCTATCGTCACGCTCTTCCATCCTCCTCCTCCTCACCCTCTCCTCACCCTCTCTCACTCCCTCACACTCTTCATCTCCTCCCTCTGTGGAGGATGACTCATTGGTTTCAGAGTTTCCTCGACTCACAGACGCATTGATTGGAGTCGGTTTATTTCTCGCTCTGTGCCGTGGGACTCCTGCGACGTCACCGATTGGCTCGTTGCGCCAACCTGTCAAAGCTGTCTGGGAACCGAAGTCTAACTGCAGTTTCCCCCGAAAGCCACGACTCACACAGAGAGTTCAGACACGATTTTCACAGTTTTCCCTTTAAAAATAACAAAATACAAGAAACTCTGAGATGCAGATTTTGTTTCCTGTTTCATAAAACTTCTGAAACACTTACAACTTACATTTTCCTGCAGAGAAACGTCAGTTCAGGTCAACAGTGATATACATATGATCATGATGATTACAGTCTTATAATAACTCATTTATACATCAACAACATTTATCTTCGATACAGGAAGGTCTGGAGCTTTCTCTCTTGAGACACATGCAGTGGAAGAGAAACAACAACATACAAATACATCAATATAAATATTCAACACACATTTAGAGTCAGAGAAGTTCACATTTTCCTGCAGAGAAACGTCAGTTCAGGTCAACAGAAATCATCATGAGCAGTGATAGCCTCCATGGCTAAACAGACACAGGAAGGAGCTCCACCTAAAGAAACTCAGACATTTACAGAACAACTAATGAGAAGATGGCAAAGTACCACCCATAATGTTTGATTGACAGGTGATCTCTGTGCAGTGAAGAAATGCCACAACAATCAGCTCTCAGCAACAAACAAGGAGACAAAATAAGTTCAAGAGTTAAAACACAGAATTTAACAAACTGTCCCTGAAATGACTTCTGACTATTTGACTTTATAGAACTCAGCAGTGTTTCCAAAATCTAAAAACTGAAGTCCAGCATAGAGAGGCTGAGTGAATGTGGTCTGGACACTGTGGAGGAGAGTCATGGTTTCAGAGATGCTGTAGAAGGACAGAATACCTGCACTGTGATCCAGGTACACTCCTACTCTGGAGGACCGAGGATCTGAGACGGGAGTTTTGACTCTGTTGTACCAAAAGTTATAACTGTTTGTGTCACATCTTAACGCCCAAGATTTGTCATTGTGTCCAAATACACATTCATATGACCACCCTTCTCTTCTGATACTCTTGTATGCGACTGCTACATGAACTCCTGTCCCGCTCCACTCCACCTCCCAGTAACAACGTCCAGTCAGACTCTCCCTACTCAGGACCTGCCAATTTTCAGTGAACATGTCTGGGTGACCAGAATAAGACTGTTGTTCACTCATTGCTGTTGCTTTTCTGTCCCCCTCAGATAATAACAGCAGTGTGTGTGCTGTGTTTGGATCCAGTGTGATTTCACGTGAATATTTTAAGAACTCAGCTCTGGTCTTGGGCTCTGGTTGTGACAGTAAAACATCCACTTCAGTCACTCTCAGTGAGATGTTTGTCCATGTCTCTCTCAGAACGTCCTGTAGTTGATCTCTGACTTCTGACAGAGCTGCTGTCACATCCTCAAAGTATCTCAGAGGACGGATATTGATGCTGGATGAGTCTGTAGACTCACTGAGTCGTGACAGGGAGGGGTAGTTGTGTAGAAAGTGGTTGTGATCCTCTGTGTGTGAGAGCTGCTTCAGCTCAGCGTCTTTCCTCTTCAGCTCAGTGACCTCCTGCTGCAGCTTCTCCTGAAGCTCTTTGACTCGACTCACTTCAGTTTCCTGCTTGGATCTGACCTGCTGCTCCACATCAGAGCTTCTTTTCTGGATGAGACGGATCAGCTCAGTGAAGATCTTCTGGCTGTCCTCCACTGCTTTATCAGCAGAGCGATTGATAGCCTCCACCTCCTGTTGAAGCAGCTTCACATCTTTCTCTCTGTCCTGGATTCTCTGCTGGATGTTTTGTCGACTCACCTCGAGCTCTCTCTGCCTCTCAGTCCTTTCTGCTGCAGCTGAGACTGTGTCGTGGCCTTTATGTTCATCCACAGGGCAGAGATAACAGATACACTGCTGATCAGTACGGCAGAACATCTTCATCACCTCATCATGACGAGAGCAGATGTTCTCCTGGAGCTTCTCGGAGGGCTCCACCAGCTTGTGTTTCTTTAATGGAGGTACATCATAATGACGCTGAAGGTGTTTCTCACAGAAAGAGGCCAGACAGACCAGACAGGACTTGAGGGCTTTCAGTTTTCTCCCAGTGCAGACATCACAGGCCACATCTTCAGGTCCAGAATAGCAGTGATCAGCAGGAGCAGCTTGGAGTCCAGTCTTCTTCAGTTCCTCCACTAAAACTGCTAACATGGTGTTTTTCACCAGGACAGGCCTCGGTGTGAAGGTCTGCCTACACTGAGGGCAGCTGTGGGTTTCCTTCTCGTCCTCTTCATCCCAGAAGCTTTTAATACAGCTCATGCAGTAGCTGTGTCCACAGGGAATAGCCACCGGATCCTTCAGTAGATCCAGACACATCGAACAAGAGAAGGTTTCCCGGTCCAGCTGAACTCCTTTCTGCGCCATTTCACCTCTCAGTCGCAGCGACTGTCTGAGTTTCACCTTCTTAGAAGTGAAAGTAGTTTGAGCTCTGATCTAAACAGCATGTGTCTCTGCAGTGAATGGGGCCCGTCAGCTCCGTCACTTCACCACCATGTTGGCTCCACCCGTCTTCAAACTGTAGATCTGAAGGGGAGGGAACAAGGACATATATGGACAGAGTGGAGCTCGCTGTGTTTGAGAGGAGGAAGAGGAGGGAGGGCTTATCAAGCTCTGACTCAGTCCAGGAAGAGGAGCGGTTTGAGATGATTATACCAAGGCAACGTGGTTCATTTCACAATAACATGCAAACAATAAAATTCTTGAAACCTGCAGGGTGGACACTGGAAATAATGCCCACATTATAAATTGGACATTTACAAAATTATGAAAGTTTCTCCAGTGCCCTAAAAATGCCTTCACACAACTATTTGTCACTTTTCACGTGAACAAACGAGTGCAACACTATGGATGTTTTTTAAGTGTTCACTTATCCCCATATTTAAAGGATTACCTCAGCTCTCTTTATGATGGCACTGTGGCCGATCAGAGCGGCTATAAAGTTCAGAGTTTCCTCGACTCACAGACGCATAGATTAGAGTCGGTTTATTTCCCGCTCTGTGCTGTGGCACTCCTGCGACGTCACCGATTGGCTCATTGCGCCAACCTGTCAAAGCTGTCTGGGAACTGAAGTCTAACTACAGTTTCCTGAAAGAGACGACTCACACAGAGAGTTCAGACTGAAGCTGACGATTTTCACAGTTTTCCCTTTAAAAATAACAAAATACAAGAAACTCTGAAATGCAGATTTTGTTAGGGTGAAATGTTTCCTGTTTCATAAAACTTACAAGGTGGAAACTATCAAACCTGGATGTATTTGGCATTATAATGTAATTTATATTAGTTTATTGGTTTTTGCCCTCAGTCCCCTGATGTTATCTCTGTGCAGGTATATAGAAATATTGAATACCAACAGCACTATCAAACCAGCACCTACTCCACATCACACACCATCACTCTCCATTAAGAGAGTCTTTTAGATTGGAGACTTCCTCGTCCTCGTCCTCCTCTTCACAGTCCTCCTCCTCCAGTTCACACAGGTTGTGGTCATTGTGTCTCACGTACCAGTGTGTACACAACTGAGAAAAAGTGTATTTCTAATAATGATGATACTGATGATGTACTTTTTACTATTATTATAGTTTCTATTGTTGTTATTATTTATTAGGAAATAATAGAATCTTTGTTACTTAAGCTTATCTGTATTTCTTTTTTTCTGTCTCTTGCCTCGTCATGTCTCATGTGTCTCCCTGTTCATCACTAGTCTTGCAATTTCAAAAAGAATTCGTATGACACCCTGGAATGAAGACCAGAAGAAAGTACTTTGTCCATGTTTGTTTATTCATGATGTAAACCTTCAGTTTGTTGACACATCCCATCAGTAAAGTCTGTCCAATGATTTCATGTACAGATTCACTTCATCCACACAATCAGATTGTTTGACCAGAATCTCAGCTATGAAAAAGAACATAATCAATGATCTCCTTATTGATTATGTTCATGATGATTACAGTTTTATAACAACTCATAGTCCTTCATTTATATGTGAACAACAACAACAACAACAACATTTGGTCTGCCAAACAAATGAATGTAATCGTAATTATAGATTTCTTTATACATTTACAAAAAGAGAACAAAATATCTTCGACACAGGAAGGTCTGGAGCTTTCTCTCTTGAGACACATGCAGTGGAAGAGAAACAACAACATACAAATACATCAATATAAATATTCTACACACATTTAGAGTCAGAGAAGTTCACATTTTCCTGCAGAGAAACGTCAGTTCAGGTCAACAGAAATCATCATGAGCAGTGATAGCCTCCATGGCTAAACAGACACAGGAAGGAGCGCCACCTAAAGAAACTCAGACATTTACAGAACAACTAATGAGAAGATGGCAAAGTACCACCCATAATGTTTGATTGACAGGTGATCTCTGTGCAGTGAAGAAATGCCACAACAATCAGCTCTCAGCAACAAACAAGGAGACAAAATAAGTTCAAGAGTTAAAACACAGAATTTAACAAACTGTCCCTGAAATGACTTCTGACTATTTGACTTTACAGAACTCAGCAGTGTTTCCATAAAGAGAGTAAAAACAAAGTCCAGCATAGAGAGGCTGAGTGAATGTGGTCTGGACTCTGTGGAGGAGAGTCATGGTTTCAGAGATGCTGTAGAAGGACAGAATACCTGCACTGTGATCCAGGTACACTCCTACTCTGGAGGACGGAGGACCTGAGACGGGAGTTTGGACTCTGTTGTACCAAAAGTTATAACTGTTTTTGGCACATCTTAACGCCCAAGATTTGTCATTGTGTCCAAATATACATTCATCTGACCTCCCTGCTCTTCTGATACTCTTGTATGCGACTGCTACATAAACTCCTGTCCCGCTCCACTCCACCTCCCAGTAACAACGTCCAGTCAGACTCTCTCTACTCAGGACCTGACAACATGCAGCGAATCTGTCTTGGTGACCAGAATAAGACTGTTGTGTGTTCAGTAATGTTCCTTTTCTGTTCCCCTCAGATAATAACAGCTGTGTGTGTGCTGTGTTTGGATCCAGTTTGATTTCACGTGAATATTTTAAGAACTCAGCTCTGGTCTTGGGCTCTGGTTGTGGCAGTAAAACATCCACTTCAGTCACTCTCAGTGAGATGTTTGTCCATGTCTCTCTCAGAACGTCCTGTAGTTGATCTCTGACTCCTGACAGAGCCGCTGTCACATCCTCAAAGTATCTCAGAGGACGGATATTGATGCTGGATGAGTCTGTAGACTCACTGAGTCGTGACAGGGAGGGGTAGTTGTGTAGAAAGTGGTTGTGATCCTCTGTGTGTGAGAGCTGCTTCAGCTCAGCGTCTTTCCTCTTCAGCTCAGTGACCTCCTGCTGCAGCTTCTCCTGAAGCTCTTTGACTCGACTCACTTCAGTTTCCTGCTTGGATCTGACCTGCTGCTCCACATCAGAGCTTCTTTTCTGGATGAGACGGATCAGCTCAGTGAAGATCTTCTGGCTGTCCTCCACTGCTTTATCAGCAGAGCGATTGATAGCCTCCACCTCCTGTTGAAGCAGCTTCACATCTTTCTCTCTGTCCTGGATTCTCTGCTGGATGTTTTGTCGACTCACCTCGAGCTCTCTCTGCCTCTCAGTCCTTTCTGCTGCAGCTGAGACTGTGTCGTGGCCTTTATGTTCATCCACAGAGCAGAGATAACAGATACACTGCTGATCAGTACGGCAGAACATCTTCATCACCTCATCATGACGAGAGCAGATGTTCTCCTGGAGCTTCTCGGAGGGCTCCACCAGCTTGTGTTTCTTTAATGGAGGTACATCATAATGAGGCTGAAGGTGTTCCTCACAGTAAGAGATCAGACATTGCAGACAGGACTTGAGGGCTTTCAGTTTTCTCCCAGTGCAGAAATCACAGGCCACATCTTCAGGTCCAGCATAGCCGTGATCAGCAGGAGCAGCTTGGAGTCCAGTCTTCTTCAGTTCCTCCACTAAAACTGCTAACGTGGTGTTTTTCACCAGGACAGGCCTCGGTGTGAAGGTCTGCCTACACTGAGGGCAGCTGTGGGTTTTCTTCTCGTCCTCTTCATCCCAGAAGCTTTTAATACAGCTCATGCAGTAGCTGTGTCCACAGGGAATAGCCACCGGATCCTTCAGTAGATCCAGACAGATCGAACAAGAGAAGGTTTCCCGGTCCAGCCGAACTCCTTTCTGCGCCATTTCACCTCTCAGTTGCAGCGACTGTCTGAGTTTCACCTTCTTAGAAGTGAAAGTAGTTTGAGCTCTGATCTAAACAGCATGTGTCTCTGCAGTGAAAGGGGCCCGTCAGCTCCGTCACTTCACCACCATGTTGGCTCCACCCGTCTTCACACTGTAGATCTGAAGGGGAGGGAACAAGGACATATATGGACAGAGTGGAGCTCGCTGTGTTTGAGAGGAGGAAGAGGAGGGAGGGCTTATCAAGCTCTGACTCAGTCCAGGAAGAGGAGCGGTTTGAGATGATTATACCAAGGCAACGTGGTTCATTTCACAATAACATGCAAACAATAAAATTCTTGAAACCTGCAGGGTGGACACTGAAAATAATGGCCACATCATAAATTGGACATTTACAAAATTATGAAAGTTTCTCCAGTGCCCTAAAAATGCCTTCACACAACTATTTGTCACTTTTCACGTGAACAAACGAGTGCAACACTATGGATGTTTTTTAAGTGTTCACTTATCCCCATATTTAAAGGATTACCTCAGCTCTCTTTATGATGGCACTGTGGCCGATCAGAGCAGCTATAAAGTTCAGAGTTTCCTCGACTCACAGACGCATAGATTAGAGTCGGTTTATTTCCCGCTCTGTGCTGTGGCACTCCTGCGACGTCACCGATTGGCTCGTTGCGCCAACCTGTCAAAGCTGTCTGGGAACTGAAGTCTAACTACAGTTTCCTGAAAGAGACGACTCACACAGAGAGTTCAGACTGAAGCTGACGATTTTCACAGTTTTCCCTTTAAAAATAACAAAATACAAGAAACTCTGAAATGCAGATTTTGTTAGGGTGAAATGTTTCCTGTTTCATAAAACTTGCAAGGTGGAAACTATCAAACCTGGATGTATTTGGCATTATAATGTAATTTATATTAGTTTATTGGTTTTTGCCCTCAGTCCCCTGATGTTATCTCTGTGCAGGTATATAGAAATATTGAATACCAACAGCACTATCAAACCAGCACCTACTCCACATCACACACCATCACTCTCCATTAAGAGATTCTTTACGATTGGAGACTTCCTCGTCCTCGTCCTCCTCTTCACAGTCCTCCTCCTCCAGTTCACACAGGTTGTGGTCATTGTGTCTCACGTACCAGTGTGTACACAACTGAGAAAAAGTGTATTTCTAATAATGATGATACTGATGATGTACTTTTTACTATTATTATAGTTTCTATTGTTGTTATTATTTATTAGGAAATAATAGAATCTTTGTTACTTAAGCTTATCTGTATTTCTTTTTTTCGGTCTCTTGCCTCGTCATGTCTCATGTGTCTCCCTGTTCATCACTAGTCTTGCACTTTCAAAAAGAATTTGTATGACACCCTGGAATGAAGACCAGAAGAAAGTACTTTGTCCATGTTTGTTTATTCATGATGTAAACCTTCAGTTTGTTCACACATCCCATCAGTAAAGTCTGTCCAATGATTTCATGTACAGATTCACTTCATCCACACAATCAGTTTGTTTGACCAGAATCTCAGCTATGAAAAAGAAAATAATCAATGATGTCCTTATTGATTATGATCATGATGATTACAGTTTTATAACAACTCATAGTCCTTCATTTATATGTGGACAACAACAACATTTATCTTCGACACAGGAAGGTCTGGAGCTTTCTCTCTTGAGACACATGCAGTGGAAGAGAAACAACAACATACAAATACATCAATACAAATATTCAACACACATTTAGAGTCAGAGAAGTTCACATTTTCCTGCAGAGAAACGTCAGTTCAGGTCAACAGAAATCATCATGAGCAGTGATAGCCTCCATGGCTAAACAGACACAGGAAGGAGCGCCACCTAAAGAAACTCAGACATTTACAGAACAACTAATGAGAAGATGGCAAAGTACCACCCATAATGTTTGATTGACAGGTGATCTCTGTGCAGTGAAGAAATGCCACAACAATCAGCTCTCAGCAACAAACAAGGAGACAAAATAAGTTCAAGAGTTAAAAGGCAGAATTTAACAAACTGTCCCTGAAATGACTTCTGACTATTTGACTTTATAGAACTCAGCAGTGTCTCCAAAATCTGAAAACCGAAGTCCAGCATAGAGAGGCTGAGTGAATGTGGTCTGGACTCTGTGGAAGAGAGTCATGGTTTCAGAGATGCTGTAGAAGGACAGAATACCTGCACTGTGATCCAGGTACACTCCTACTCTGGAGGACCGAGGACCTGAGACGGGAGTTTGGACTCTGTTGTACCAAAAGTTATAACTGTTTGTGTCACATCTTAACGCCCAAGATTTATCATTGTGTCCAAATATACATTCATCTGACCTCCCTGCTCTTCTGATATTCTTGTATGCGACTGCTACATAAACTCCTGTCCCGCTCCACTCCACCTCCCAGTAACAACGTCCAGTCAGACTCTCTCTACTCAGGACCTGACAATATCCAGTGAACTTGTCTTGGTGACTAGAATAAGACTGTTGTTTTCTCATTGCTGTTGCTTTTCTGTTCCCCTCAGATAATAACAGCTTTGTGTTTGCTGTGTTTGGATCCAGTGTGATTTCACGTGAATATTTTAAGAACTCAGCTCTGGTCTTGGACTCTGGTTGTGGCAGTGAAACATCCACTTCAGTCACTCTCAGTGAGATGTTTGTCCTCTTCTCTCTCAGAACTTTCTGTAGTTGATCTCTGACTTCTGACAGAGCCGCTGTCACATCCTCAAAGTATCTCAGAGGACGGATATTGATGCTGGATGAGTCTGTAGACTCTCTGACTCGTGACAGGGAGGGGTAGTTGTGTAGAAAGTGGTTGTGATCCTCTGTGTGTGAGAGCTGCTTCAGCTCTGCGTCTTTCCTCTTCAGCTCAGTGACCTCCTGCTGCAGCTTCTCTTGAAGCTCTTTGACTCGACTCACTTCAGTTTCCTGCTTGGATCTGACCTGCTGCTCCACATCAGAGCTTCTTTTCTGGATGAGACGGATCAGCTCAGTGAAGATCTTCTGGCCATCCTCCACTGCTTTATCAGCAGAGCGATTGATAGCCTCCACCTCCTGTTGAAGCAGCTTCACATCTTTCTCTCTGTCCTGGATTCTCTGCTGGATGTTTTGTCGACTCACCTCGAGCTCTCTCTGCCTCTCAGTCCTTTCTGCTGCAGCTGAGACTGTGTCGTGGCCTTTATGTTCATCCACAGAGCAGAGATAACAGATACACTGCTGATCAGTACGGCAGAACATCTTCATCACCTCATCATGACGAGAGCAGATGTTCTCCTGGAGCTTCTCGGAGGGCTCCACCAGCTTGTGTTTCTTTAATGGAGGTGATTCATAATGAGGCTGAAGGTGTTCCTCACAGAAAGAGGCCAGACATTGCAGACAGGACTTGAGGGCTTTCAGTTTTCTCCCAGTGCAGAAATCACAGGCCACATCTTCAGGTCCAGCATAGCCGTGATCAGCAGGAGCAGCTTGGAGTCCATTCTTCTTCAGTTCCTCCACTAAAACTGCTAACATGGTGTTTTTCACCAGGACAGGCCTCGGTGTGAAGGTCTGCCTACACTGAGGGCAGCTGTGGGTTTTCTTCTTGTCCTCTTCATCCCAGAAGCTTTTAATACAGCTCATGCAGTAGCTGTGTCCACAGGGAATAGTCACCGGATCCTTCAGTAGATCCAGACAGATCGAACAAGAGAAGGTTTCCCGGTCCAGCTGAACTCCTTTCTGCGCCATTTCACCTCTCAGTCGCAGCGACTGTCTGAGTTTCACTTTCTTAGAAGTGAAAGTAGTTTGAGCTCTGATCTAAACAGCATGTGTCTCTGCAGTGAATGGGCCCGTCAGCTCCGTCACTTCACCACCATGTTGGCTCCACCCGTCTTCAAACTGTAGATCTGAAGGGGAGGGAACAAGGACATATATGGACAGAGTGGAGCTCGCTGTGTTTGAGAGGAGGAAGAGGAGGGAGGGCTTATCAAGCTCTGACTCAGTCCAGGAAGAGGAGCGGTTTGAGATGATTATACCAAGGCAACGTGGTTCATTTCACAATAACATACAAACAACAAAATTCAAAAATGTTTCTTGTGAAACCTGCAGGGTGGACACTGGAAATAATGCATCACATCATCCACATCATAAAAGAAGCACTTCTGACTTTGACAAAAATGCATTTAAGTTTGTTGAACGGAAACTAACTTCATCATTAGATCACAAACACTACAAGTTAATGAAGGACAAGAGAAGCTGTGTGTTTTCATTGTTGATAGCCAAAGTCTTAAACTATTTAATGAACCCAATACTGCAGAATTCCGATTATTCACACTGTTTTTACTGAATCTTCTATTCTTTCCCATCTTCCCTGTTTCTGAAAATGTCCTCACTGCAGAATATCTGATCTTGCAGTTTCAGGTACACTTTCTCTCCGCTTTCATTCCTGCAAACCTCCCGTCTCACCTTGATCTAAACGCTGCTATTCTTAGCTGTCTGATGGAGAGCAGGGCCCACAGCAGAGAGACAGGTGCTGCGACACCTTTCACATCTGACGGAAATGACAGCTTGAACACTGAGTGCAGAACAGTTTTGTTCTCTGTCATTAATTTTTTACAGCTGAAACTTCTTGCTAAGTGTTAGCAGTTGAAGCTAGGCTGCAGAATGAGACCCACTGCAAATGATTTAAAGCTAACACAACTGAGAGAGTAGAAGTTTAGATGGAAAAGTTTCTTTAGTCAAGTTTTAAATACAATGTGCTCATGGTGCCAAAATCACAGAAAATCTTCATCAACTCTGCAGCTTTTCAGCCTCTTTTAGTTAGTTGTTTTGGTTTTGTGGTACATTTACTGTCTGCTTTGGTGTCTGTGTTTCCTGGCACCTGATTTCATCAAACCCACTATACACTACCTGCTCAGCAGACACAGTTAGAGACCAGCTGCTGAACATAGAGGAACATTTAGCAGCTAAACAGCCAGTTATTTTTCTCAGGATGCAGTTCCTCAAATGGCCACTAGACACAGATTCTAAAAAAACCCTGATCATATTTCTATAAGATATAAGATATAACTTCTTCTTCATCTTCAAATACAAAGTCAGTTGAGATTTTCCAACTCAAGTGAGAGGAAATGGTGGGGGGGGGGGGGGGGGGGTATACAAGTGTACCTTTGAACATAAAAAATATGTCAATTAGAGCTTTTCATTAGTATCTTTGGGACTTTGGGTTGAATGACACAAGACATTCAAAGACGTTACCTTGGGCTCTAGAAGTATTTTTTTTTACATTTCATAGATTATACGATTAATCAGAAAAATAATAAACTCCTTAGTCTTGTGATACTGCAGAATCAGTCATAGTACTATTGGCAAAAGAGCCTCAGCAAAGAAGAGGCAACAACACCCAAACTCACTCATACAGACAAGTTTCTGGATGACTGGTACATATATATATATATACCAGACATACATTATATATAATAGTAGGGAGGTCAGAGGCCAAGGTGCCATTTTAAAACCCCAACTGAGAGCATCAATATTAAAGTGGAGGAAGACTGAAACCCTGAGAAACTACGGTACCATCACGTACCGGAAAGGGCCAGATACATACGACCTCAGAGCTACGATCACCACCTAGCAGCAGCAAGAAATACTAGTTTTCATCTTACTGCTTTACAATAGTTACTACAGTCTGTGCCATAATCACAAACATCAATGTCCCTAAATTCATAAATTTGGCTTCCGAGTGCCCCCCAAAATGTATAACTTAAAACTGTATTTACATCCTCAACATTTTTCATAGTGAACCCTAATCCCCAAATTTTACTTGGGGTCTCCAAAATTGGACTTTTTAAAATCATGAAAGTTTCTCTAGTGCCCTAAAAACGTTTCCCCAGAAGTTCATGTAAAACCTCCTGATTTGTGTCATTTGTCATGATCCAAAAATGTTTAGCTGTGCGGAGGTGAGACAGTAAACCTCTTTATCGGGCCCTCTTTTTACAGCCTTCACACAACTGTTTGTCACTTTTCATGTGAACAAACGAGTGCAACACTATGAATGTTTTGAGAAAGTGTTCACTTATCCCCATATTTAAAGGATTACCTCAGCTCTCCTCTTCATGATGGCACTGTGGCCGATCAGAGCAGCTATAAACACTTGTTTTCAGACAGTCGGGTACTACTTAAGACTACTTTTTGAGGATACCCGGCCGTCAGACTATGGCACATCCACACTAAGCTCATTTTGGAAACTGCATTTACAATTTGTGTCCACACAAAGATGTCCGTCTACACTGAATCCCCTAAACTACAAGAAAAGGGCTAAATCAGTAATGAATAGTTTGGTGGCTAAGGGGCCGTACTCAGCCGTTAAATTCCCCTCAGCATAGCTCTACATAACAAACACATAAGGGTTATAAAACATATTGATCCGAACTCTGGCACCACGGGCCTGTCCATCCTAACCGCCCGCCTCCTCCAGGCTCGATGTCAAACATCCGTCCGAGTTGATCTGGTGTTTGTCGGACGCTGAGGATGTTTCACTGGAGGTTAAACTCCAGCGGTCGCTCCTTTCATGACTCTGCTGCGGCTCTCTGCAGGCGTCTGTCTTCCACCCACGCAACCCTTTGAGGTGCAGTCTGAGGCTTTCCACAGTACTTCTCACCTGCACCTCTGGGCACTGCAGAGAGGAGTGTGTGTGGAGAGAGATTTACAAAGTGAGAGACGGATTGATTTCGTCTTACGTATGTGTTTGCTATAAAACACACACTCTTCTGGTCCCTTTTATGCGAAGGATGTTTAACAAGTAAACATTTAAAGCAAACGTGTGTAATCTTGACTGTTCAAAGCAAAGAGAGTGTTATTTCAAACTATGGCTGTATGAAGTGTTTTAATAAAGGAGTAGTAGTTTAAAGGAAGTATTTATTTTACTTACCTGTTTCTTTTACAAAGCTTTTCATCACATTCAGTGGATTGATTGTACAATATGAGTAAAAATTTCAGTGTTGAACGTAGTAAAAGTGAATCTTCTTCCCTCACTTCAAAGAGATATTTCAGTTTGAATGTACAATGAATGATGAACTCATGAACTGTTTACCTTAATTACTGGACGTCTACTCGTGGTTTTCCAATCCTAGTAACTTAAAAACCACGAGACCTAAGACCACCACCTGAACTACACTGGATCAACAACATTTGATCTGGCTGGCTTTGGTGCTCACCCCCACAACGTCAGTGGCCTTGGCCTGGACAACAACGCCTCCAAATGAAATGACAAAACAGGTCGATTGTCATTTCCAGAACCGTCTGGCAGACATCGGACATTGTTTGGCAGCGCAATCCAACGCCATTACATGGTACATATGATTCATGTGAGTGTTTTCGGACATGAAAAGGAGGGTCTGCTTCACTTTAGGCTTCAAGTGCTTGGTTAAAGGACAGGTTTTCAAGTCCGTCAGGTGCCCATGTGAACATTGACAGTTTTGGACACTGTGTTCTCAGTTTTCCCACCAGCTCACTTTAGTGGAAAAGCTGAATGATTTGCTTTGATTTTCAGCTTGGAAAAGCAGTTGGCCCTCAACAGCTAATAGTGATCAAGAGTCTGTCTGTTCATAGCTTCCACTCATCAACCAGTAAACTGGTTCTGACTTATTGCACCAAAACATCCCAAAGCAGCCAGACAATCAGCAGCCATCTTTTAGCTAATGAGAAAACTGTGACTGTCTGAACGTTTCATTGACTTCACCTGTTTGCTGATTGCAGTTGTCAATATTCTGCTGAGGGCCGGTGCGCACCGCCGCCTCGTCAACCGAAAGGACAATAAATATCAGGGAGTCTTTCTCCTCTCTGTGAGTCAGCAGAATCTCAGCCTGTCTTTGAGTGAGCTGACTTAACTCTCACTCTATCATTTCCTACTCATAGTACAAAATGATTAGAATTTAGCTTTCTGTGAAGAAGGTTGTCGATCATGAATAACTCAGACGCCTACAGCAAACAGCGGGCCGGCCGCGGCCGAGATTTCTGGCTGTTAAATGTGATATTTTCAGCTGCTCAGTGGTTTCAGTTTGATGTCAACTGAAATGTTAAAAATGGCCGTTTGGACTCGACCGGTTAACAGTTAATCAAGCAAACCCGAGTGTTGACCTACTGTAACTCGTACCCAAATGAAAATGAAAATGAGAAGACGACTGAGCCTCTCTTAAAGACGCTAATGTTTTCACATGAATCACTGTGGTCTCATGTTGCATTAGCTGCTTTAGCCACACAGTCACATTTCTGAGGAGATGCGTGTTGGCTCAAGGTTTAGCTCTGCGGGCGACGTGAGTAGACTCTGTTGCCGTGGGCAACTGGGCGTAACCCTCTGACTCACACAACTTTAAATCCACATTTACCACTTCCTGTGGTTTGGGAGACCACAGGGAAAATGTACTTTAGCAGCTTCAGAGCAACCTGCTGTTAGAGGACACCGGGCATCCCTGTTAGTAGTAATGTAATAATAACATCGATTTTAAAACATTCTGGCCCTTCAGCTCATCAAATCAACCTTCACTCCCTAACTGATATTCCATTGGTTTAAATTTTGAATGATCCCCCCCATGTGTTGGGTCCTGCCCCTACATCCTGTTTCAACAGTGAGTGCATCACATGAGGTGAGTGAAACACCTCCCTGGTTAAATAATGTTAATGTTGCTAAAATCAAGCCTCTGTGTTCCTGTCTGATGGGTGACAGTGAAGTGATGCTCACTGCTGTGTGACTGCCCCCCCGCCCCCCCGATTCACCTCTGTCACACTGTACAGTTGTGACATGTGGACGTCCCTGCATTAGAGTAATTACACAAACAGGATCTTTTTTTATGTCTTCATTTATTTTTTGGCAGCCACGGGTGCGGCTGGATGCTGTCAGTCACTCGGCATGCCATCTGTGGGGCCAAAGCCTTTAATCACCTCTATAAGTCCATCGGACGGCCCAGCAAAGGTCCTTAAGAGCTTAAAGAGCACAACCGGCACACTTTCACACACGTTTACACATCAGCTCTGAGAGATATTTTTAGTTAAGCTTTGATAATTACCGTCTGTTGGACAGTTTTGGTCTCACTGGAGATCTTAATGACAGCATATTCTCTGGTGCCATCATTAGTGATGCTGCAGGCTCGTTTGTTTTCTCCTTCGGACTAAATATGTGCACATGCGTGTGACACAATCCAGAGCCATGAGAGCGTGCACATTTAGCACGAGTGGCCTCACCGTGGCACTCGTGAACTACAGGAGACCACTGTGGCGAGACGGACGGCTACAGAGTGATCAGGAGTGACAACACCGTAAAATAAAATAGTTAATGCTTGATGCCATGACTTCCTAACATCCCCCCTGAACATCTGAATAAATATCAACTAAATGAGTCTATTACTGTAGCTCAGTATTGTAGCAAAGCCCTTCACGGCAGGCAAAGAGACAGTTAAAACTATACCAAATGGCCAAAAGTACATGGACGCATACTTTAGTGTACTTTTGGTCGGGGGCTGTTTTTTATGGTTTGGTATTTTTAATATGGTGCAGACAAAATTAAGAATTGGAAGATGAAATTTGGGCTCTGTATTAACTTTCTGATATTATTATATATTTCTATATACGTTTGTACATAATAAATAAAAACATGTTGAACACGTAACATATTTTCTCACTCCTAGTGGTATCTCTCCATGCAGACAGTTCTGGTTTTATCGTCCAGCTCTTGAGATTTCTGTCTCTGAGATTTCAGCAACGGAGGTGAACAGGATTTAACTTGCACTGCTTAAACCGTTGAAAAATCCCATTCATAAATTCAACATCTGTCTTCCGAAGCAATGTCCCTGTTACTCTGGATAACACTGAGAGTGCTTCTTAATGGCTCTTGAAGGTACTGTCACGTCAGCCCACGCTCAGCCCCTGGAGAAGGATGTGATGTCGTGGTTCCGGTGTGACACATCACTACAGCGATCACGTCTTCATCAGTGTTTCTATCGGTCGACTGTGTGAATTCACAGTTCACAGCTGAACAAAGGTGAACTCTGACTTGCGAGATCACCAGAGCAGGCCAAGAGGTCGCATTCAAACAAGAAATGCATCCTTGAATTTGTCAGTTTAGGGGCCTAAGAACTGGGGCAACAACCATGGACCGCAGCATCCCCAGTTGGGGTCCGTCCAGGGACCGCTGTAGCATGTAATTCCCCATCTCTCGCTCTCTCTCCTCTCATTTCCTGTCATCTCTCCTCCATCAGCTCTCTAATAATGACAACCCCCCCCCCCACCCAGACGGTCCAGCCGGTTTCCACTGAAGTGAATAAGAGAGGGAGCGAATATTTACAGGACGAAAGTGTGACGTGTCCGTACCTTGAGCTCTTATTTTTGTAATTTGGGTGACTCTTTAATAGATGACAAAAGAATGAAAAACTATTTTCAATCCATGCACATGTGTTTTGCACACATGCTCATTTGTGCCCACAGACTGAGCCAATCAATTCACTGTTTATTACATAATACTGCTATATTAATACTGACAACACCAAGTATAATCATATTATATACTATGGTGGTGTACGCTGTAATAGTAGATGGCATCATGTTACTCTTACTTTAGGTGGCTCTGCCGGGTCTGTATGTGTAATGCTTGCCTTGTATGTTTTTACTTGAATTGCTCTGGTAATTTCTATACTTATCTTTATTTCATACACTTTATCTGTTCTTATTTCTGTCCTTGTGCTGCTGCAACATGTGACTTCAAATAAAGGATCCTCTTCTCTTAAACACGTGATAACTTCACACGTACCCTTTGAAAGGGAACTAAATTTAAAACATATCGGTGTGAAACATCACCCGCAGTGGACCTACTGATGCCGGACAGCACACCTCTCCGCGGGCAGCTATAATTAGCCGCCTCACCGCTCCTCCGGGGTCCCGGCGCGGTGAACCGTCGCGGGGGAGTTTTTGGAGCTGCTCCGCTGCAGCACACACTTCCGTGTTGTCTGTCACCGTAAAGCAGGAAGCACTGTGGTAATGTGTAGGAGTTAATCTGCCCTTCTGCTGTTTCCCTACAGGTATGTCCACCGGTTCAGCCCCCGAAATGTCTCGCTAATGTCTCCGCGTGTCTCCTCTGAACCCACCGCAGTGTTTGGACGTTACCGGGACGTTAACGTTAGCTTCTGCGGCTAATTGTTTACAGGATTGTTCGTTAGTGTCACGGCGGACAGCTTTAGCCTCTTAATGGGGCTTTATATCTTTGCTGTTCTGACTTGAACCGGCTGTTAAATGTGTCGTGTGAACTCATAAACAGGTGACTTGATGTTACAGAGTCGTCATTCCGACGCCAGGTGAAGTGAAGGAGCAGGAGAAGCTACATGGAGGCTAACTAACCCAGGACCAATCGCTGCTGAGTTTACAGAGGAACTGCGGCACATTAGCACCAGGATGCCAGCCGGTAAGCTGTGTGTGTGTGTGTGTGTGTGTGTGTGTGAGAGACAGTGGATGTGTGTTGACAAGTGTTGCGTTTAATGCCACAGTTTTGGCTAATTATAACAGGAACACGAGGACTGAAGTATAAAAAGTGGTGCGTTCACTGTCACTGCTTGTGTGTGTGGCATTTGAAGTCTTCTGTTGTCACCTGCAGCCTTGATCGATTAATCTGCAGAATGTTCTCTCTATTAATCGATGAGTCATTTGGTCCTTAATATGTCACGTAATGGTAAGACACGTACAAAGATGTTCAATTCAGAAGCAGGAATCAATACATTCTTGGCGTTTGTGCTTCAAAAAACAATGAGTCTCTTATTAAATGAGTTGCCAATTAATTCTGTAAGGGTTGTAAACATAAACTGTGGGAGTTGGCACGGCTAGCAGGCTAACAGCAGCAAGTTGTAAACTAGACAGCTTCTTATCAAAAACTTTATTGCCGTTACTGCACGCACTGCAGCCAATCAGCACCCCTCCCTCTCTGCTTCTGGTACATTAACGCGTGCATCTTGAACCGGGGGTCAGTCCTATCCCAGTTCTCAACTTGGCTGGACATTGGAGAGTCTTGTGATTTCACAGGTCAGAGTTCAGACGGACTGGTTTGTGGGAGGATCATCGTGTTCAGTGTGTGCGAGTTGGCACAGTGTGGGATGTTTTATTTTAAGAAATCTGGTCCTTTTGGTATATATGTTCTATCTCTCTGACTATGCAGTTAGATAAATAACAGACTTTCCATAAAGACAAGGGTACCCCGTCTGATGAAGAGGAGTGGCCTACCTTTGAGCTGTTCCACGTCGTCTCTACGGCTTCGCTGAACTTAAATGGGTAGCGAGACCGGCAGCGTGGCAAACCCTGATGCTTCTCTGGAGCAGTTTGCATTTAAAATCATCAGGTGAATATTGAGTTTTCATTGCTTTGGAGCAGCTGTTGACATTCTGTTCGTACTTCAGCTCGACTGACCTTTTGTTTAATCCTGAACACAGTGTCGTCTGTGAGGCTCTGACTAAACCCTGGGCTCAGGCTTAACATAACTGCAGACTGACTTGGAGTACCTGATTCCTCACAGTTCTTGGAATATCATTGAATTTGGGGAGGTGTGTTCCAGAGAGGGAACATACGTGGACTTGATAAACTCTGCAGAGAAGTCAGGGGGTCTCGGGGGGGAATCTAACAAATGGGTCATCTTTCCTGAATACACCAAAATGCTTTTTGCCCTTTTCTCACTTGTTCTCAGCATCGGATGGATTTGACTTCAGCAGAGGTTGAAATCATCTTGTTAACTTATTCTTTCATCAAATAGTTCCTCATTTAAATCTGGTATTTTTCAACCTGGGTTCTGTGTGACTCTGGGTAACTTCCACCTCCATCTCCACCTCCGTTGTCGTGCTTTCCAAATAAACTTTACAGAAAATAATTTAGGATGCCTGTGTCTGAGTCCGAACATTATTTAAATTAGGTCAGCCCCCTGGATTAGCTTATGTAGCTAACTGTACAGGGATCTCTCTCCAGAGCAACTTTTATATTTTCATTTATTTCTTTGCCGGACACTTTTCGTCCGAAATGAACTTAAATTGAACGTTATTTGTGTTGGAGCAGCTGTGGACCTTCTGCATGTCTTGCAAGCTTGACAGTATAACTACTGACCTTTTTATTTAATCCTTAACATGCACAAGGTCGGAGAGCCAAACCAGCTGCCTCACATGATGGCATACATCAGTAGTTAGTGGTGTCTTTTTCTCCCATATTCCCTGAATGCTGCACTGGATGAAATGAAAGGAGTGTAAGGAGAGGTGGTGGAACTGAACAACGTGATGAGTCTGGAGCTGAAACGATTGGCCAATTATTGACAAAATAATTTCCGACAAATAATTTGAAAATATTTTGATATCCAGTTAAACGTTAAGTTGTTTTTCAAGGAAAGGTTCCCTAGTTTCAACTTCTCAGATACGACAGATGATATTCAACTGAATGACAAAAGACATTTGATAAATTGCTTCAGTGATTTGTGATGGGATCTTTTATACACCAAACTATCAGTTAATGATTATAATGAGAATGGGGGAAAACAAAGTTAGTTGCAGCCCTAGACGAGTTTACTGTTGATACTTAGCAGTTAGTCTGGACTTTATACTCCAACTTATGACCAAACCTGCAGTCAGCTGCTGTAGAAATCTGGAGTGCTTTAAAAAGCCTGGGGGCAGCTGTGGATACGGCTGCTGTATATGTTTACAGATCCTCTTTAATACAATTCAACATAAGAAGCATTATAATAATCAAACATTTTCTAAATCCTCCCATTCATTCATTCCTGTGTCCTGACTGTAACCTCTTTTTATCTTGAACACACGCCTAGTAGAGCATAGCGTAAATAAACAAGATACGAGGCTTCAGAAAGTACGTGTGTCTGACGGTGTTTCTATTTTGGGTAAGTTGGACTTTGGGTGCCCTCGTCGTTCTTCTCCTCCAGCAGCTGCGCTGGCAGGTAACCAGCTGCTGTTGAGAACGCTTCTCTTTTAAAAACCCAGTTGGCTGCTGAGACGCAAAGCAGGATGAGAAATCAGAGTCTGTGGCCCAAAAAGTCCCCCTCCAGACGGGCTCGTTATGTTGGGGAGCAGTCGTGGAGGTGGAGGTGGAGGAGGTGTTTCAGACTGCTGATGTGTCTGGATGTTGGTGTTTAAAGCTGCAGGTGGCGTCTGCAGCTTTAAGGACTCTGCAGCCCTGCGGGCCTCGTGTCTGCTCTGTAATTACTCCCCGTGGTAAACTGCTGATTACATTAGCGGTAATGTGACACCCTCAACATTGATCCCTGATGGGCCAATGCGACAGAATGGGGCAGTGTGCATGTATGTGTGTGTGTGTTTGTGTTTGAATATGTTAGCGATGAAGACAAATACACTGCAGACGGTATGATCTTTATTAGTTTCTGATCAGGTTGCAAAAGTCTGGAAAAGCACCAGATTCTCTTTGATTTGATCCTGAGGATCATTACTAGCTGTAAGCCCATTGTGTCTCAAGCTGAGATGCATTCACTTACTTCTGTTAACTCCATTTTATAATCTGCCTTCGCTAGACATCCCAGAATCACAAGTAGGACTGGGCAATATATCGAATTAATCTGATTAATTCAAAACCTCCAGTTTAAGTTTATAAGTAGATAGATTGATAAAATAGTTGTATCTCATTTATCGCTGTCGTTTAATTCTCCCTCCCTCTCACTAAGACACCCGCCTGTCAGCATAGGAAGCTCTTAAACACTTTAAAAACTGGAGCTTTCAATCATATCACTCGATCTTCCTCACCTGATGGATTTCGCCCTGTTGTCGTGGAAATGTTTCCATTTCATTGAGCACTTTGAGGACTTTCTCGTCCGTTCCTTTAAAAGTTGAGACTGATGATTCGTTCTTGATCTCTGAAACAAAAACTGTGCTGAATTAGGTGTTACAGCTTTCAGTTATTATTGCTAATTTTGTGTGTGTGTGTGTGTGTGTTGGACAGATCAAAGGAACATATAGCGTCCACTTTCAGTGATGAATTATAATCGTTTGAAGTGTGTTTGAGTCACACGGAGACAGAAAGTGGACGGACCTGCGTTGATTTGGAGTACTGCGTTTAGTGCAGCTGCTATTAATAATCGACACTGATTTCCTCTGTGTGTGTGTGTGTGTGTGATGCTCCATTTCGTAGTCTCACTCCTGGGTCTGTTGTGGTCTAGAGGCTCTCATTATCCTCAAAGTGTTAACCACCTCAATTAAGTCATTATGTAGGACAAACCCGCCGTCGCTGCCGTCACTCACACTCTCTGCTGCTGCTGCTCCTTTAGACTGAATGAACAGGCAAACCAGCACGTGGTTAGATATGCAGAGATAAATGGGCAGATGGAAGGATGCCTGCTGGGAAACACTGTTTTACTTTCCCAGTTATTGTGTTGAGACCTTTGTGTTTACTCACTTTGCAGAGAGGAATCTTCTTCCAGAGAAAAGCGGTGCACTGAAGGTGGACAGAAGCGATTTCTCTGTTTCCCAGTGGGACGCTCAGTCTGCAGAACTGTATAATTGGCAGTTAAAGTGACACTTTCTCATTTTCTGGAACTTCTTTTACCGTTCTTACAACAATGTGACTGTTGGATGTGCAGCTGTAGCCCCACATGATCAGCAGTGTTAACCAAGCTTTCTCATTACCAGCTATTTGAGAAACCGGTCACCCGAAGTGCGTTTGTTTTCCCCAAAGGAAATGAGGAAGAAGGCAGAGCTAAAGTAGTAGTAGTAGTAGTAGTAGTAAAACAGCAAAATAGGTATTAAAAAGGCAATCAAAAAAAGTAGTATTTTTAAATGACTTCAGTCAGCGATCAGAAGTTAAAAAAACTGGAGCTTTCAATCATATCACTCGATCTTCCTCACCTGATGGATTTTGCCCTGTTGTCGTGGAAATGTTTCCATTTCATTGAGCACTTTGAGGACTTTCTCGTCCGTTCCTTTAAAAGTTGAGACTGATGATTCGTTCTTGATCTCTGAAACAAAAACTGTGCACCGCAACAGTGTTAACCAGGCTAAAACACTTACACCTTTGAGGACAAAAAGTGGGATGTATTCAAGATCGACAAAGTGTTCACATCAGTTCATATGAGTCCAAAAGAGGAAAAGTCTGGGGTGGACTTTGGTAGACTCAACTTCAATCATTCACAGTCAGTTTTTTCTGTGCAAAGGAACGATGGCTGACTGCTGCTTATTGTTGTCAAAGTGCACAAAGATGGTGTCCAGTACATGTAGAAGATAAATTACACAAAATTAGCTCTTCTGCAGCAGTCCAATTACTGTTAATCAATTGTACAGATTTTTTGCTAATCACTCTAATTTGTTTAATACATTTGGATGGTATGTGTAGGAAATGAAGGTACTTTAAAACTCTTAACGCCTCATCGCAAATCTGAACACACAGACATGATACGCATCCGCTTTCTGCTGATATCGTTATATCCGATGTCCAAAACTCTGTGTAGAAGTGGAGAAATCACAGAAACAATATGCTTCTTTATAACTCAAAACTTGCCTTAGAATTATTATGTTTTTAAGTGTTCTTCGGTATCAAAGTAATCCAGTGAAACCTGTGTTTACATCAATGGGTACATTGCAAACAGGAACTGCTAACAGCTATTACAGCATACTTTTAATAGTGCCATTTTGCCAAAATGTAAACAAATATAGGCTAAAATAACAGGGCTCAAGTTGTAGTTGAAAGCATAACTCACTGAATCCACGGCCACAATGTATGTCCTGTTTAGAAACCAGTGGCTGCCTGAAACTGAAGGAAAAATTCACCCAAACATGTAAAACTGTGTAGCCTGGCTAAAAGTGATCAGTGGTCAAAACTAGCAGCTGATTTTTGGATTGGAAATGTGGCAGCGTTCAAGAACAATTGCCATAATAAAAAAAGTGGTTAAAAACTACAAATATAGGTACATTTGATGGACAGAACGTCATCCTGTTCCCCCTTCCACCTGCTGCTAAAAAGCACTCAATGGTTTATTTCTGTTTACGTCACGTGTGTGGAAGTGCTTTACATTTCCAGTTTGTGCCTAACTGGATCTGGACCACCTGCAGCGAGGTTTCTGTGTATTCCATGAGAACCCAGTCGCCCAGCATGCATCTGGATCCCAGGTGGAACTGGAGTGTTTGGGATGCAGAAGAAATCAAAGTCAATCAAACCCAGTGAGCCTGCGTTGTTTTGATGCTCCGCCGGCTAATTGTGTGTGTGGAGTCGGTTCCTGTGCTCTTAGGACGGTTCCTCCCTCAGTTGTTGGCTGTGATTTGTATGCACAGTGGAAGACGGTTTGTTCTGCAAAGGAGGATTTGGCCTAAATATAACTTCAAAGGAGACGCGCCTCCCTCTGTTTCCTCCGCCGGTCGCATCTTTGCAGAGAGAGGGAAGCTTTTATCTTTGTGTGCTTGTTGTGTGACGCTCAGCTTGCTGCTTTTCTGCACTTTTTGAAGGATTTCGCAGTTTTCCTCTGGCCTGGTTTGTAGTCAGATGTTTGCTTGTGTCTCTATCAACGTCAGACAGGTGTCGGCGCAGAGATGTCGAGCGGCAGGACTGTAACAGAACAACACCAGCATGTGAAATGGCTGAGCAGGAATTAACAGGTTTACTTCAGTCAGTACCTTCTTGTTTTTCATGCAGAAATGACTGTTGTTAACCTGCACGTTCAATTCTAACATACAAAGTATTTGTATGCAAATTATGATGAGAGGAAGTGAATGGAAGTTTTGACGGCTGTTTGGATCACTCGTAAACTAAATTAAAATAAGTTTTTAGGAATAGTTTCTCAAATGTTATGCATATCACTCATGCTACCAGTGTGACATGAATGGACTGATGAAATTTGGTCCAGACATTCAATAGTTGCTAGATATGTTAGTCTGGACCAAAGTGGTGGACCGACATCCCTAGAGCTAAGCTGTTAGCTTGTGGCTAAAAATCCCTAAAAATCCCTGATGAGACTGGTCATAATAGCGCATGTCTGGCCTTTAATATCACAATATATGTTCTTTTATCTATGATTTTGATTCAAAATAATGTGATGTTATTTAAGATTGAAAATGCCAACTTCAGCCATGTCAGTGGAGCCTGCTAACCTTCACTTGAGGGAACGACATGCTCGGAAAAACATTTAACAGGAACAGCTTTGTTCAGTCTATCTTCAAATCACCATATACTACGTACCGTACCATATACTGCACATCTTTTGCTGTTAATATAAACTATGCAGCCTCTTTGCTGCCTGTTTGTGCCGACTCATGCGGCACCTGCCGTTTTCACATATTCTTATAATAACTACAGCTCCCACAATGCCTTTCATCTCAGTATCATGTTTTAAATTTCTTCTGCTGCAGTTAAATGATCAGTTAGAAAAGCAAAGAGCGTCATATTTGAAAATGTCAGCTCATCCGCCCTCCTCTTCCTCAGCTCTGTGTATCATGCATTTGTTTTCAGAGCGCATGTTACTAACACAGTCGCATCCAGACACTCGCTGTGCGATCCCTCCGGCTCGGCAGCCTGTCCTTTTTTGGATGTGAGATGCTGTTTGTTAAGTCTGTGGAAAGAATGTCTGAACACGCTGGCAGGAGGGTTTCCCGCTGGCAGGAGGGAGAGCTCCAGCCAAAGTTGTTTCTTTATTTAGTTTTTGTCATTTATTGTATGATTATCAGGCACAGGGACAAATCTGCCAAGATTTAATCATTGAAAATGTTGGGACTGTGATAGCGCTGCTACAATGAGTCAATTAGTCGATTAGTCAGCAACTATGATGTGATAATTGATTAATTGTTTAAGTCATTTTTCTTTTCAGCCTCTCAGATATTTGCTAAGATATTCTGTGTTTCTCCGTTTTTGTATTATTATCAATTTAATAATCAATTTAATCTTTGTGTTTTTGTTGGCCGGACAAAACAAGATATTTTTCACTATTTCCTGACATTTTATAGACTGATTAATCGAGGAAAAATTGGGAGATTAATCAATAATGAAAATAATAGTATGCAATAATCAGTGCCGCCGTAGACTGTCTGTTTGGCTAAAATGTGGCCGTTTGTCTGTGAAGTCTGGCTGGTCACCACAGTGTGTTTTTTGGAGGGCAAACAAATCCAAATTCATTTATTGAAGGACAAAAACCACATGATGCTGTCGTTATGTGGCAACCTCACAAAGTGGCACATGTTCATGTGGAATAAAGCTTCAGTCATCCAGCCTGTAGGTCTCTCTCTTCCCTCAGTTGTGTCAGTAATTGATTTAAGAAAGAAAAGTCTTTTTAGATCAAATTCGATTTACTTTGTGATTGATTGTTGTGAGCTGCTGCAACAGAATAAAAGGTGTGGAACTCTTAACCAGTGGTCAAAAGGAAGTAGTGTGAGGAGAAAACAGAAACACAACCCACACAGTCATGAGCAGTTTTTGTAGTAATTCTTCCAGATTGTCTCATATGAAGTGTTTTTAATGAGAATGACGGGATAAGAACACAGATTAAAAACAAAACAAAAAACAAAACAATTCCAGCGAGTTAAAATCAAATCATTATTTTTTCGAAGCGTTTTTCACGGAGACTATGGATGAGTCCAGTGTTTGTTTTCAGCTCAGACAGACGCTAAAATTAGTGTCTGAGCTGCCTGATTATCGTGTGGCATGATAGTATCTGCTGCAGCCATCTGTGACGATTACACACACACGTTTGTGTTCTATACTTGTGAGGACCTTTTCTTTTTTTCCTTTTACATGTTGCTTTCTAAAACCCCTAAGACACCGACCTCGTTTGGTCTGGACCTTGGTCCGGTGAAAAAGAGGTGTTCTTGGTCCGGATTTGTTTCTAGTGTACAAACGTGTTTTTTGGATTGTTTGGATTTTTGGGTCAATTACAGGAAGTTCTGGCAGGCTGTCATCAGAAGCGGGAAAAAGAGAAAACGTGGTAGCACATGGGGAGACTCATTCAGACTGCGATAGAAGGCTACTCGCCAAATTGACGACATGCCGGCATCAGACGCCCGTCTACAAACAGGACGTATGCATGTCATGATAGTTCTTTAGTGTGCTTGCAGAATTGCAATGTGAAACCACAACTAACCGGATCATACGGTGTAAGGCCCTGACTGTAACTATAACCTGAAATTGGATAAAATGTCCCTGCTTTCCAAAATGAATGAACACAGTTTCTGATGTCCTAATTTTCTCTAAAATGTTTTAAAACACATTTAAAAATGTCCTCATGCGCAAGGTCTGAAACTAAAATTGGTCCTCACATATATATAGAAGCACAAGCACGTACACACACTGACAAAATGCACACATGGAAAAACACTTGCTCAGTTACACAACCACACACACACACACACACACACACACATGCTCATTTTAAAATGCTAAATTCCTTCAACAGCAGTCCCTCTCAGTAAATCTGCATAATTACACTCCAATCAGGATGATTAAAACACCTTCAACCCAACACACACACGCACATTCCTCATCATGTCATCTCTCCAGTGTGTGTGTGTGTGTGTGTGTGCAGGGTGTGTAATGTGCCCCCCCCCATCTCTCGGGGGAAGTGGTACCGAGGAGGTTTTGAGCGTTGTAGTCGTTTGGACTCGACTCTTCAGCGCTGCAGCTTCACCTGCAGCCTTCAGCAGATCTGCTGCTGCTGCTGCTGCTGCTGCTGCTGCTGGCGAGGGGAAACACAAACACTGCAAGGTCAGAGATGAGAGTCAGTGTGTGAGGGGGAGAGAGAGGGGGAGAGAGACAGAGTGGAAACACAGGGAGAGAGAGACAGAGGCATTGAGGTCCACCTGGCAGGCCGTCCTCCACTTCGCCTCCAACAAGATGGATTCAGAAAACAACGAGTCGGGTAGGGGGCTGCTTTTTAATTTGTGTCTCGCCTGTGTTTGTGCGCACAGCCTTGCCGTACCCCACTGAGTGTGTGTGTGTGTGTGAGTGACAGTGACAGAGTAAGAGAGGCTAGCAGAGTCCAGGTCTGTGTCTCTGTGAACAAGCCTGCACGGCGGCGGCCATTGATCTGTTCTCTGTCTGAACCGTCGAGCCCAGTCATCCCGACCGTCCAATCAGCTGCCTGGTTCCGCTCGACTGACTCGCGTCGAGACCAATCGGTGCCACGGCACAGATTTCATGTTGTCGTAATAAGTGAGGGACGGGCCACGACATGATGCTGGTGATTGATGACTGAAGCTCTTGTTATTGCTTTTATGAATTAAAGCTGTTTCACTTAAGCTGCTGAGTCGTTGTGAGACTAACTCGCATCATTTTAGGTCCTGAATGCCCCCAGATTGATATTGTTTATACTCAGGATATCTTGAGTTCAGTTAAATATAGCTTTTAATTCATGTTTTTGTGTCTACAGAATGTATAATGTGAGATTTTCAGGCTCATTATTTTTGGATCTTATTTTCCCCAGAACAGTCCAGGAATAGGTCAGTGAGTACTTGCAAGAAATAAAATGCTGTTTAAACTCATATTCATCTTTTTAAACATCTGAATATATTTTTGTAGAAATTGTTAAAATAAAGAAAAGAAAAGGAGCTTTAAGTATCGGCTAATAATAGCCATTATTTGCATAACGTTAACATGCGGCTCAGTAAGCTCTTAGCTGCGTCATTGGTCCCATTCAAATGACCCTGATGCTCCTGTTACAAACTGAATCACCTGACAGAGTGCAATCTGAAAATATTTTGTGTAATGTTTTCCTGGTTTGAATTCAACAAAATATTTTCCCCAACTTGATTTGTAGGTTTTACATCATTTCATTTAACCGAAGAACCTCCATGAAGTGTTCTCTACATGTAGAGTGTGTGTGTGTGTGTGTGTGTACAGACCGTGTCCACAGGTGAATCTGAGCATGAAGGACTGTGTGTGGTTGTTTTGGTGGTTTGCGGTTGTCCTTGAGCTTCAGGCTGGCAGATGTTTGATTGGCAGCAGCGCTGAAGCACCAGAGGTCATCTGTTGTCTTTCATGCTCAATTAAGTCCCTCCCACTCATCCCGCTACCTTGCTGCTAGACACACACACACACACACACACACACACACACACACACACACACACACACACACATGTTTGTACTTTTATGCTCGTGAGGACCCTCATTGAAATGCAGGTCTGGCAATTAAATGTGTAAACCTAACCAGAACCATAACCTTATTTTGACCTTGGTCCTAAAGGGAGGCCTTAATCCTCCAATAGATTCAAATTGGTTCTCACAAAGATAGAAGTACAAGAGCACTAACACAGATGTATGCACAAACAAACACTAGGATGCAAAGACGGGAGTACACACACACACGTCCTACTGTCAGAATAGCTGACTGTAAAATATACAGTAGTGTACACACCCACAGCTACAAAACATACACACAAACATGACACAATCGCTGACTGCAACAATCAGCTGACTGAGCAGGAGGACACGTCTTTACATACACACACACATGCTGCTCACAGCACTGCAGCACGCATTCATTTTGACACACCAACACACACTCTGCAGGCAGAGATACTCGGATACAAAACACATACACACTGTATATAAAGATGGCCGACGCGTCTCCACCGCAGACTGTATATAAAGATGGCGACTCGTCTCCACCGCAGACTGTATATAAAGATGGCTGACGTGTCTCCACCGCAGACAGTATATAAAGATGGCCGACTCGTCTCCACCGCAGACTGTATATAAAGATGGCGACTCGTCTCCACCGCAGACTGTATATAAAGATGGCTGACGTGTCTCCACCGCAGACTGTATATAAAGATGGCCGACTCGTCTCCACCGCAGACTGTATATAAAGATGGCCGACTCGTCTCCGCAGACTGTATATAAAGATGGCCGACGCGTCTCCACCGCAGACTGTATATAAAGATGGCCGACGCGTCTCCACCGCAGACCGTATATAAAGCTGGCCGACTCGTCTCCACCACGGACCGTATATAAAGATGGCTGACGTGTCTCCGCAGACTGTATATAAAGATGGCCGACGCGTCTCCACCGCAGACTGTATATAAAGATGGCCGACGCGTCTCCACTGCAGACTGTATATAAAGATGGCCGACTCGTCTCCACCGCAGACTGTATATAAAGATGGCCGACTCGTCTCCGCAGACTGTATATAAAGATGGCCGACTCGTCTCCACCGCAGACTGTATATAAAGATGGCCGACGCGTCTCCACCGCAGACTGTATATAAAGATGGCCGACGCGTCTCCACTGCAGACTGTATATAAAGATGGCCGACTCGTCTCCACCGCAGACTGTATATAAAGATGGCCGACTCGTCTCCGCAGACCGTATATAAAGATGGCCGACGCGTCTTCACTTCCTCCCACTGTACAGAAATGAAGCCAAACTAAGATATGGCCGCTGCCATCTTGAACTTGTGAGTCTGCGCAGTGGTGATCGGGGGCGGGGCCGTGAGGTCGAGTTCCCGCCCATGCACCCGCCCGATCAGATCGCGAGCACACCGCAGTCAATCATGAAGTCCCCCCCCCTTTTTCTTATAGCATTAAATAACTAATTGAAACCAAACTGATCAGAAAAATGAACACTCGAACAGCGTGATAAGAACTACCTGAAATGACGGACACCGGCTTTGGGGAAAGGTGTGTTTGATGTGATGTTTTTTAGTTTGGCCCATGTCCCATCCAACATGGAGGGGGCGGGGTTTATGACCTATACTGCACTATACTGCAGCCAGCCACCAGGGGGCGATCGAGACGTTTTGGCTTCACTTTCGGGGAGCTGTCATGCCATCTGTCTTTATATACAGTCTGTGGTCCTGAGAAAGAGACTTTTAAGCCAGTTGACAGTGAAGTTGAGGGATTATGGATCAAAGACGGTCTTTCTGTCAGTCCATGTGTCTATTGATCTCTCACCACACACTGAATGTCATTGGTTGGATTTTTTGGCGCAGCGTGATGGCAGGAGGAGCCTGTTTATTTAAAAAATTGCACCAATTGGCTGAAAGGATGGTTTCATGTTCATGATGGACATTTTTACTGCCGTCATGCCGTTTGTTTGTCTTTGACTTTGGGTTGATGATTCCAGTCCTTTTACCTTTTGTAGACTTAGGTGTGTTTGAGGAGGTTTCTTCTAGTTCAACCCACCGCTCCCATGTTGGTGTGTGCTCTGTGCTATTACACTGTTACATCGTGCTCGAGTGTTTGTGAAGTAGTACGACTGCAACTTATCTACAAAGAAGAGCAAAAGTTTCTTTCCTGATGATACTCAAAATGTCATCAGTGGGTGAAATTAAGGCCCGAGCTCAAAGGGGAAAATCACCAGTTTGGTCAGTGCAGATGGGATCAAATTATAATTACGATTAACCTACTTTTCATGGATAAACTGTCCAAATGGGGCTCATCACTAAAATGACTTTCCTCCTTGACCTTTACAGTGTAAGTGATCCTACACACACAAACTTTATTAGCTTGTGTGCTTGAGGCTACATTTAGTTTTCAGTCAAATCTAACCAATGGCGTCTGAGGTGTCATGTGGGTACACAAATGTTGCTGCTGAATTTGCATCAAATTTCAATGAGATTAGAGATATTTTGAGTGACAGATGGACATCATCATCATCACATGCTGAACAGGACAGTCTCTGCAGATACCAAACCTCAGTCAGAGAGTCCGACTCGAGCAGACCTCTGCATCAGACCGACCCGTCTTTCACATCTGAAGTCTGAAATCTCTCAGCCAGAAAATGAAATATGATTTTTGTTGGGAGTGAAGACATCCTTCCATCTCTGCCTCAAGCTCCTCCTATACCTTCTTCTTCTTCTTCTTCTTCTTCTTCTTCTTCCTTTAAATTCAGAGCCAGTTTATATATTTGTAGAAGAGTAGTTGATTTGGGTGAGGCGAAGCAGCTTTGTGTGTGTTTTCCTCACTGGTTTCAGTCACTATGCTAGCAGCAATAAGTAGTGCGGAAATGATGAGCCGATCAATTTTTTTTTGTCAATCAACAGATTTTCATTAATGCAAAAATGCGAAACATTCTCAGCTTCTTAGATATGAGATTTTATGTCATTGCAAAATGAATATTTGGTGGTTTTGGGCTGTTGGACAAAACAAGATTAAAAATAAACCTCGGCCTTCTGATGGTCAGTCCTTTTAGGCATTTTATTGACTAAGCATTTAACCAAAAAAGCAGTCAATACATTGATAATGAAAATAATAATTTGTTGCAGCTCTAACTGTCCGGTTGTGAATGCTGATTTGAGGTCAGAGCGTAACAGCACCACAGACACTGAGCTGACTGAGAGAGTCAGTATTTTAGACTGCACCTACACCTGTAATTTAAGCACATTATACATAAATCAGAGGGTCATCTGTGAGGTATTCATGGTGCTCATGGTGGGAACTGTAATTAATATTATAGAGATTCTGGTCTCGACCTGCTCTGTCTGAAAAGTGCCCTGAGATAACTTGTGTTAGGATTTGGTGCTATATAGATATATAATTGAGGCATACTGTTCTTCATGCAGACAAAGTTTCAATGGGAGCGGGAGGCCACATTTATTAATGAAGTTACTCGCTTTTCATCAGATAAAATAACAATACTTGAATGTTTGTCTTCTATACGCTCCTCTGGTCACAGTCTCTCATCCACTCGATGCTGCTACAGACTAGACTGGTTGAATCAACAATAAGTGACTGCTGCACATTGTGTGTGTGTGTGTGTGTGTGTAAACTTGTCTTAAAATTACTCAACAAGAATAAGAGTAGAGGATTTTGAGGCCATTGATGACGTGACAAAAGTCAAATATATATGAAACATTAATGTAATGTTTCTTTTTGTCTTTCTCTCAACTGATACCAATATACTTGCATATATATATATACATACTATACAATTTGCACTATTTCTTGGCTGTGGGCGACTTCCTGGAGTCTCTGGTTGCCTGAGAACTGCTCCGAGCCAACACGTAGAGAGCTGTACGTTGAGAAAATGACTTTGGAAGAGAACGTCGGTGAGTTTTATGGAACCAAGTTACTATGACAGAAGTACCCACGCTGCAGTTTGGAAGGTGGATTTTGTTTCCTTTTGGATAGAACCAGGCTAGCTGTCTTTGTGCTAAGCTAAGCATCTGCTGGCTGTAGCTTCATATTTAGCCTACAGACGTGAGAGTGGGATCAATCTTCTCATCTAACTCTGCCAGGAAGTGAATATGTTTATTTATGGTTGGACAAAAGAAGCACTTTGAGCTCTAGGAAACATTTTATCAACTGAACGATTAATCGTGACAATAATCGGCAGATTTATTGAAAGTAATCGTATTTCTTTTCGTGCACCAGGGTGACGCTAATCTAGGTTTAGAAAAGACTGAATAAAAGTTGAAATGAATCTCAGGTTAGTGTTAACATGCACAAGCAGTAATCCCAGATAATGATTACATGTTCTGTCTGTGTACAATAAAGTGACAACAGATGAACAGACAAGTTAAAGCACTCGTAAGCTCAAAATAAGAGTGAATTTGAGGTCAGATGTTGTAGATGTGGACCTTGTTATCTGACCTGCGCTCCTGTTACCTGCTCAATTTCACACTCGCAGCCTCACAGGGAAGCATTCAAAGCCAGAGGCACTGAAGTTCTCACGTTTCCAAATGAAATCGGGGTAAATTGAGACCGCTGTGCTTCCCAGAATGCCGAGTTCCTGGAGTCTCTTTCTTTGCTGCGGGATTAATTGATATGCCCGTGGCCGGAGTCCTAACGTGATCAGTTTAATTCAGTCTCTGGCAGATCGAGAAGATTTGATTGCTGATAGAGATTCACTCAGAGTCAGTCCCAGATAATTGGATCTGCTCCGGTTTAAAAGACACACGACTTCTTTTAAAGGGCTGTTTCTGAGTCGAAAGCTTCACTGATACGAGACTACAGACGGCTTTGTAAGGGTACCACAGACAAGATACCATGTCGGCAAATATGTTCCTGTTGTTTCATGAGAAGATGACTTCTTAAAGCGGTTTGGTTATGTTTAAAGGAAAATAAGATAAAATAATAAAAACTGAGTGAGACTGCTGCATAATTATTGAATCTCGTGTTGGATCTCGAACCTCTTCAATGCCTCACAGCTGCTTCGTGCATTCGTTAAACTCCAGCACAAACCTGATTAAACTTAATAAGGTATTGATCGGCTATTGATTGATGGCAAGATCCAGCAAAGCCATGATATTATTCTACTGAATATTGATCGCTGAGCCCTTCCTGAGCGAAGACGTTGTTTTAATGATTTATGACACTTCTTTAGTTTGCAGTATTTAATGTGAGTGTGTGTGTGTTTTTGGTGCTTTGACCAGTTAAATTGATTAAAATGTGGTTAGTATTTTGCAAAAGAAAATCAACGGCTGGTATTAGTCCCATCCAGTTTTTAGTTCTCCAAACAAATGTTTTTTTTCGATCAGTTCATCGCTTTTAAAACGAAAACATTCTCAAATGTGAGAATTTGGTGCTTTTTTCTCTCTTAAATCTCTGTGAGTGAATGACTGTTCTGGACTGTGGGTCAGACAAAACAAAATATCCAAGAACACACCAACTTGGGCTTTGGGAGCTGGTGATCGGCTATATTTTTTGTTTATTTAACAGGGGCCATACACAACACAACAGCTGAGTTAGCTATATAGCTAATTTACATCTCTTTTAAGACTAACTGATTAATTGAAAAAGACGTGAATCCTGTGTGAAGAATCCTCAGAATCACAGAGACGCCACAGTGTGCACTATTATCAGCTTTGTCTGGCGAGGTGTATTCTGCCACGCCGATCCATCTGAAACGCACAGGTTCAGAGGTGTGCCTTTAAATGTGTGTCACATGACTGAAGGAGAAACTTGTAATGATCCCATGTGACGATAAAGGTGGCTGTCCTGCAGAGATGGAATGATAATGCTGCAAAATGTATTTACCTATTTATTGATTTTCTTTTTAATACGGAATCGTCAAAACAGGACAAACATTTCATTCTCCTTCTGTAAATCCCAATTTACATTAAAGTACATTCGACTGTAAGTAGTCCTGTAAGAGGCCTGTGAATGTGTGCTGTGTTGGCTCAGTTGTTCATATTCCTGCTGAACAGTTTGGGTCTGTCTCTGCTCAGTCAACCAGAGCAGAGCAACAGTTTCCACTGAATCCTGTTTCCATACATGGCCATCAGCAGCAGCTCCTCTTGTCTATTTAACGTCACATGTTGGAGACCCGGATGACTCTGCTCTAGTTCTGTGCGAATCTGATGTGTGCAAATCCCGACTTAAATCTACCTGAGCCCTGCGTCGGTGTACTAATCAACGTAAATGTACAGTAAATCCACGGTTTAAATGCAGTAAAACAGTGAGGTAGGTCTTGTATGGTTGTTAGAAGACATTTAAATAGTCGTGTTCCACAGTGGAGAACTCTAAATTTATTTAAGGATAAGTAAGGTCATTAATACTTAATGTGTCCTTAATTTAATGTGTAATAAATGTGGTTGCGGCATGCTATACACCTCCTGAGCCCCCGGTTAATCACTGTTATCTTTATTGATGCGGAATCATTCGTAACGCAGAAATGACGCATTAAAAGTTTCATGTTTTGATTGATGCCACTTGGAAAACACAGATCTTACTTTTCTTTCAAAGTGCTGAGTAAAAGCTTCTGTCCCCCAAAGGCAAACCACCTCTTATACATTTATCTTTAAACTTAACAAGCAGTATACAGTTTTCAGGAAGTAAACAATGGCCGAATCAGCCCAGATTAAAATCAGAGCTGACTGCAGAGGTCTGAGCTTCAGGGCAGACTGAGACTCCGTGGTGCTCAGACCTGAAGGCATCTCCCTGTGCTCAGTATAAACTGGTAATATATACTATATGGTATGTTGTAATTAAATGGTCCTCTGCCTCAGTCTACTGCTGGACGCTCTGTACTCTCTATCATTTCTCAGCAGTAGTCATTCGGTGTCCGTTCGTTCTGCAGTCACCTCTCTATGATAGTGGTTTTCATTGATATTGGTGCACCATCAATATACAGGATGTGATCCAGTGTTATTGTTTGTAATATTATCTCATTGATTATTACAGCTGTATTAAGTCACTGCTAATGCTAACCTAGCATGTCATGCTGCGGCTGCAGCTGCTTCACATTAATGGCATTCAACTGACAAACCACAGGGTGGCTTTTATTGTGAAGCAGTCACAGGAAAATGTATTGGTCACCGGCCGAGCGTAGCGCTGACTGACTGCCGCTGATCACTAAAAACGCAGTCATCAAGGCTAACGACTCCACTCACGCTGCACGTTTCTGACAGTTGACTGTCTGCTCAAGGTGTGTTTGCTGCCCCCAGTGGTCGACACGTCGATGGTTTTGAATTTAGCTCTGGGCCCTGTAGTAGTAAAACCAGCAGGGCCCGAGTAAAGTCCTGTGAAGGTGTTACATTGCAAACACTCCAGTCTTCGTAGCCTAAATCCTCACTGATTAAGACGCTGTAGATGTTGACCAGCTTCTCCTATTGCAATGCTTTAAAAGTCTACTTCCTGGAGTGAAAACTAAGATTCAAGCAGCGTCATAGACAAGAAACTGAACTCTGTTCCGATTTGTCCTGCAGACTGAGCCTTCGTTTGGTTGCTGTGGGTGGTGCAGCCCTCGCTCATCGTCGCGTCGCTGTGCTGAGCAGATGTGTTTTATCAGCACAAGTAAACTCGAGTGCTGTTGCGTAAACGGCACCATATGCCTGTGAATGCCGTAGATCCCTTCCCGCGGTGGCATTTGGCCGTCCGCTCACTGCCTCATTGAGACTGTCAGAAGAGGAAGCAGCAGAAAGTTGCCCCACTCTAAGATTTCTAAACTGGAGTTTTGATGGCCAGCTTCCTGGCAGACCAGAGGTTTGTTTAACGGCTGAATGGTGATGGGAGAAAAGTACAGTTTTGTAAATGAACCCTTCTTTTTTAAATGCATATATATATATATGTATATATATATATATTCGTCCTAAAATAATTTGGTTAGTGTGTGTTTTATTGTTTCACTTTGCTGTGATGGTTTGAATGCCATTTCAGAGTCCTGGTCTATTCTGGTTTTGAAAATGGTACTGAAATGAATCCAACCCAAAGTATCTTTCATCACACTTTAGTATATTTCTGAAATCCCCAATAGAATCAAACAAACAAGAAAAATGGCCCCATTGAGTTTTTTTTAGCCGTTAGATGTGAGCGAGGAATCGGCCACTAAAAGGGTTAGGATTGAATTCTTGCTGTGCTTCCCGGACTCAACATCGTCTCAGTTTTCCTGCTGTTACAGTAAAGTCTGTTCATCAGATCCAGCTGCTGCCTGAAAGAAACATTTTCGTTGGTTATATTTCATTCACATTGCAGCACCGTGGGGAAAAGGACGGCAGGGTTTTGATCCCTTTTCCTTTTTGGGGGGTTTTGATGATCATAGCGTGGTGCGGCGCCCCCGTCACTCAGCCTGAATCCCCATTGTGAGCTGCCATGAAAATGAAGGCTCGGCAGATAGAAAATGGAAGACTTCTTTTGATGCCTCTTTACTGTCATCAGTGAAGCAGCAGGGTCATCCCCGCTGACTTGGCTCGTCCTGAACTGCTCAGATGAGGTGCAGAGACGCAAATAGATATTTCTGTTTTGAAGTGCTGGTGTGACGTGTCATTGGTCCCACTGTATCACCGTCCAGTAGGTTCGTACCAGGACAGTGAGTGGGTTCTGTTTTCATTCAGACATACATTCAGTTAGCTGGAATATAAACTGAATGAGGTGATGAATGGTTTTCACACTGCTTGCCTCGTCACTTGATGGGGAAGGAATTCAGATTCACCAAATTGAGAGAAGCAACGTATATAAGAAACTTTGATCTGAAAATCCACACAAGGATCATAAATATGCAGTCAAAGGAAGGTTGTGTGATTCATTTTCGACATATTAGACATCATTTTAACATAGCTACTAGTCGGTTACTCAGTTGATTGCATGAAGACATTCAAGGTTTCAAGATAGTTATATTAACCAGATACGAATGTCTAGTGAATGAAATACCTGACAAATCAAGGTGCTTCCTCACTTTGTTTGCAACACAACGTTGCCATAAAACAGTCCTGATTATTGAAGTATAATATTTCCCAGAGTAGATATCTGTAGGTTTTTGCACGTGTCCAACTGGTTTGAGAACAACTTGTGGAGAATCTGCAGCCTGCTAAATGTGAAAGAGTGAGTTTGTGAGCGAGTTGCGAGTTCCTCATAGCTGCAGTCTGTATCGTTGTCACTCACGTCTGTAGTCTTCTGAAGTATGAGTTAAGTAACAGAGACGTTCCCGACAACCCCCCCCCCCCCACAGCAAACACTTCATCATCAGACTGACACCCCTCATCACTGTGATGTGATGTCATCACAGCCAGCGGACGACGCTCTGTCACGGTGATATGAGAGGAGGCGCCATGAACTCTCTTCCTGTGTGTTTCATGCATCAGTAACGTGTGTGTGTGTGTGTGTGTGTGTGTGTGTGTGTGTGTGTGTGTGTGTGTGTGTGTGTGTGTGTGCGTGCCTGCAGGGGTGTATCTGTGTGTGTATCCGTGTGTGTGCCTGCAGGTGTGTATCTGTGTGTGTGCCTGCAGGTGTGTATCTGTGTGTGTATTCGTGTGTGTGCCTGCAGGTGTGTATCTGTGTGTGTGCCTGCAGGTGTGTATCTGTGTGTGTATTCGTGTGTGTGCCTGCAGGTGTGTATCTGTGTGTGTGCCTGCAGGTGTGTATCTGCAGGTGTGTATCTGTGTGTGTGCCTGCAGGTGTGTATCTGTGTGTGTATCCGTGTGTGTGCCTGCAGGTGTGTATCTGTGTGTGTATCTGTGTGTGTGCCTGCAGGTGTGTATCTGTGTGTCTGCAGGTGTGTATCTGTGTGTGTGCCTGCAGGTGTGTATCTGCAGGTGTGTATCTGTGTGTGTGCCTGCAGGTGTGTATCTGCAGGTGTGTATCTGTGTGTGTGCCTGCAGGGGTGTGTGCCTGCAGGTGTGTATCTGTGTGTGTGCCTGCAGGTGTGTATCCGTGTGTGTGCCTGCAGGTGTGTATCCGTGTGTGTGCCTGCAGGTGTGTATCCGTGTGTGTGCCTGCAGGTGTGTATCCGTGTGTGTGCCTGCAGGTGTGTATCCGTGTGTGTATCTGTGTGTGTGCCTGCAGGTGTGTATCTGTGTGTGTATCTGTGTGTGTATCTGTGTGTGTGCCTGCAGGTGTGTATCTGTGTGTGTGCCTGCAAGTGTGTATCCGTGTGTGTGCCTGCAGGTGTGTATCCGTGTGTGTGCCTGCAGGTGTGTATCCGTGTGTGTGCCTGCAGGTGTGTATCCGTGTGTGTATCTGTGTGTGTGCCTGCAGGTGTGTATCTGTGTGTGTGCCTGCAGGTGTGTATCTGTGTGTGTGTATCTGTGTGTGTGCCTGCATGTGTGTATCTGTGTGTGTGCCTGCAGGTGTGTATCTGTGTGTGTGTGCCTGCAGGTGTGTATCTGTGTGTGTATCTGTGTGTGTATCTGTGTGTGTATCTGTGTGTGTATCTGTGTGTGTGCCTGCAGGTGGTGTGTATCTGTGTGTGTGCCTGCAGGTGTGTATCTGTGTGTGTGCCTGCAGGTGGTGTGTATCTGTGTGTGTGCCTGCAGGTGTGTATCTGTGTGTGTGCCTGCAGAGTCCTGAGTCTCAGATCCAGTCCTGATCACGACGACATGTTTGTTCATCTGTTCGTCTTTTTGTCATGTCTTATTGAGATTAAAGATCAAAAATCACATTTAATTTGAAGAGCAGAGTGTGTAAAATATATATCAAAAACAGAAAGAAGTTGCATAATTCAGTAATAAAGTAAAACTGGTTAAAATGATAAAGCTACCAAAACAAAAAAGCAGAATATATTAGAGGACAAAACATAAAAATAGCCCCCAAATCAGCCAATTTAACAGAAACAACAACAACACAAAACTGTCAGTTTAAAAAAATATATTGTGGAAAACAGTAAAGTAAAATACAAAAAAACTGAGTTATAGTTTTTAAAAAGAGAAGGTAAAAAAAATAAAGTGAAAACTAACCCTAACCCAGAGCAATGCAGTAAAACAGAGACACTAAGTACACAACATGGTAAAGACAGTAGTAAACACCAGTAACCCATCATGAATAATAATCATCATAAAGGTAAAATCATAAGAGACGCATTTCTCAGTTAAAACCATTCATTCTTAAAACGTTGAGATTGAAACGTTTATTCTTTATTTAATAAAAGTACATGCTAGAGCTGGGACGTTTAAAGTTTCCAGTGTAAGATGGAGAGAGAGAAGCCACCATGCAGCTCCTCCACCCTCCTCCACCCTCTCGTGTTTCTAGGTGCTGGAAACTGACATCTGGTTTGTACGACGGCGATTTAATTAGCGGAGGTGGAGAATCAAACGGCTGATAATCAGTTATTTTGTCTGGGTTATCGGAGTCCCGTCAGATTTAATAACTGGATCTGTGGAGCTCTGCTGCTCTTAATGTTCTCCAATTATCTTTCCTTCAGAGCCGGGGAACTTTCTCATCATGTCGGTGTCACCGGGTCTCCACGACACTCTGCGATAACACGACACACAGACATCTGAGCAGAATATAGGATCGCCCCCCTTTTGGAGCCCTTTCTAGTTTCCATAAGGTTAACAAATAGTTTACAAAAGCAAAGTACATTTACTGCAGTTCTGTGCAGAGGTACTGAACAGTTTGAGGTACCGGTACGTTCTACTCATCCTTTACATCGCATGTCCCCTGTCTTACATACACAAGAGATACGGATACTGTACGCCTCTTCACTATCAGTACTTTTACTTTTCACAACTGGAGTACATTTTACTGCTAATACTGCATAACTGAATATCGCACTGAAATCACCAAATCACCCCGAGGCGTCGTGCATTCAGCCCATTTAAACATTAAGTCTAGATTTTCATTGATTTTGGTGACAGATCTGTCTTGACAAAATACTGTCAGTAATTTGCAGTAGACCTTTTGTTTTTCAAGTCAAAGACATTCTTTGTAGTGTAGCCCAGCTGATTCTGGCTTTGTGAGGCCAGTAGAACGTGTAATCTGTCAGCTAATGGAAATCGATTTTACATAAATGTGTTTTCTTGTTACCGAGATATGTACTGAGAGGGAGATCTTAGCTGTGTCAGTGCTCTCTGGTGGACAGGCTGCCATGTTGGTAGAAAACGGGTCAGTGTGCGTCGGAGCGTCACCTCTGAGTGGACTGCATCTCCTGTATCTTCATTTTGCCAAGAGTGAAAGGATGAACCGAGATCCGTCGAGAAAGTAATATAATACAAACCTTAAACTGTTGAAGGTTCCCGAGCTCTCGGAGGGTTTATGAAGAGGAATCTCCAGCTAAATCCTCTCCTTCCATCTCCCTCCGTCGATAAAAGGCTTAGACAGGTAATTATGTCTTGGCTCTGGATCGTACCCCCCCCCCCCCCACCTTCAACCCCACCAGCTTCAGTTTTATCAGCTCCTATTTTTCTAAGCTCTACCCCTGAGATGGAGGCTGGTCTGGGGATGGTGAAGAGCAATATGCTTTTATTTCTCCTCCTGGGTAGAAAGTCTGGGGGATGGTTGACTTTCAGGATCCTCTTGAAACCGTCTCATTTAAGAAAAACAGTTGTCAATAAAACGTAAAGTATTGTTTTTATAGTTCTGGGACGAGGTGTTGTCCTAAACAAACCCCCGAGTCTACAGACATCAGATTGATGATCGATGTCCTCGTCTGCAGGAGGTGGAGGGGAGGGTGGAGGCTGAATGGAGGAGGGAGAGCAGGCTGAATATTGGGCTCATTTGTCACCTTCCTCCCCTCCATCCATCCATCCTTTCCTGCTTCCCTTCCTCCCTTTTCTGACACCCTACGGGTCTTTTGTCTCTTCCGTCTCCTCTTTCTCTCCTCATGTGCCCTCTTATTTCTCTTCCCTTTCTCTCCATTCAAAAGAACCCCCCCCCCTCCTTCCTTCTTTGGTTGATTTCTCCCTCGCGGTGGCTGCAATTCGCCCAAAGATGGATGGGCTGGTGCTGCAATCACCCCCCCCCCCTCCGCTGCTCATGATGGATCTCCCGGCTCGGCCGTTGGAGTCATTCTTCGAGCCGCTCGGTGTTGGCTACCCTCGGTGGCAGACTGATGAAACGGCCGACTGGAGAGGAGGGAGCTTCTGTTTTAATGTGTCTGGATGTACTCTCAGGGTCCACTTTATAAGCTAGACCTCACTGGTGCTAAGTAGGACCCCTGATGGCCTCCGGTGCGGCCTGAACACTGAGGGCCATGGACTCAAGAAGTTTGGTTTTTGACGGGGTTCTGTTGAGTTCAGATCTGGAGGTCGTGTCTGTCATTTGAGTAAACTGTGTTGTTCTAGATGTCATGTTGAGATGATGATGATGATGATGATGGATTTGAGGGCCTTATCCTGCTGTTAGCATCCTTTTCAAAATTCAAACCAGTCAAGACCCTGTTGGTGATTTGCAGGTCAAAAAAACGTCAGCATGTTTGTTGAACTGAGCTGGGGGGTGGGGGGGGAGGGTCTCATAGTCATTACACAGCCGTGACTGTGGCGTCCTTCTCTGTCTTGTATCATTGATGAGGTATTTTCTAGCCAAAGGATGACTGCTGGCTGCATCTTTGTGTTTACTGAATCAGAACTGGGATCAAACTTGCTGGCCAAGTGCTCCGGCAAACACACAGTATCGTGTTCGTGTAGTTTAGATCTGACGCCTCGTACTTTGTAATTTTGTCGAACAGTGACTGAACCTTGTCACTCTCAATCAAGAAAAGTGTCTTCCAACCCGCAGTGAGCGAGAACTCTGTTGAGACAAAGATAGACACGCCGCCGATGTTGGCAGAGCGTCTTCACCGCCTCCGCCTCGCTCTATATTAACGTTACGTGATTGTTGGATAATGAGAAGTCAAAGCATCATCTCCTCTCGCCAAAACTAGAGTATGATGTTTTCTACTTACACTGCTGCTTGAGAGACTGACAGCTCGACAGGTGTACGCTGACACTATTCATGACCTTAGCAACAGGAAGCTCAAAGCATATCGCCAACAAATAAATCCCATATGTGCCTCTGCTAAAGGATGAAAGTGTCATTTGTCACTAAACCCATCCCAAGAGGTCATGCTATAACTCCCCCGTAAACAGTCATTATTCAGGTTCATGTGAACATATAACCGATCCTGTTGATTACCTAGTGAGTACAGTTTGTGTTTGTACTCTGTTTGCAGTGCAGGATCCAGAGTTAAACATGTCGTTACGTCCACATATCACAATGAATCAGGAAGGAGTTCCAGGGTTATCCAAAACCAAAAACCCTGAAAACCACTTATCCTTTGTTTAAAAAAGAAAATCGCTCAACAGCCCAAACTTGAAACCTTCAACTAAAGTGGTATATTGTCTATGATTTCTTCGAATTTTCAGGATTTTACATAATCTTTATAAGAACAACTGTCTGTTTTGTTAGTAATGAATTAGTCTTTGTGCAGTTGTTTGAATTCATTGTGCTCTCTATGGTGGTCTTTAATGAACACAGTTAAAAGAAACAATCCTCTTGTCTGTTTGCTGTGATGAGATCTCAGATGTGCGTCAACATCTCAAACCTTCCCACCTGGGCATTTCCAAAGAGCTTGAGTTTCTCACGACACCCCCTTCCTCCTCCTCCTCTTCCTCCTCCTCCTCCTCCTCCTCGGCCGCCGCCTGTGTTCTCCTCCTCCGTCTCAGAAACGTGAACCCTGGGATTTCATCTGACTCAGTTTCGATTTCCTCCCTTTGTCTACCCTACATGAATATTTAAATGAGAAATGCTGAGCTTCCACCGCCTCCGCAACAAATCCACTATCTACAGTTGGATCATAATTCAATTTGAACATAACACATTTATCACAAGGTGCAGAGTGTTTTGTGGTCGCTGGTGAAATGTTTATAAGGCAGTGCCACAGGGAAGGTGAATGTGCTCAAGACAATACTATCTGATGCCCTCTAATCCATCTGAAATCGCTCTGCTGTGTGAATAATGGGAAATGTCAATGAATAACCTCTGAGGCTCAAAGTGAAACAAAAATGTACCTTTTTTTGTTTTTTTTCCCCAGAATAAAACTCTACAGTACTCACATAATATGTTAACAGCGCAAAAGTAAAGTCAACTTCAGAAAATAGTTTTGTGTGTGAGGGAAGAATCAGATATAACTGTGAACTTCAGATTTGATGTTGATTTATGTTTCCCCAAAATGGATACCGGCAAATTCAAGTGTATTTCCAGAGACCAGGAGTATTCTGTAGGTCTTTAAAAGCCCACAACAAAGTCAAAAGAAAGAAATAAACATTTACTGTAGATGGAGATTCCCCCTCCTTGGAAGACCAGCTGTGCAATAGGAGCCGTGGGTGGGAAAAGGCAATTTATTTATGTGGCTGTATAGCTTATTTGATGTATAGAGGCATTTTATTGTGCTTTATATAAACCTTAACAATAGGTAGGAGGAGGTACAGCACAACGTCAGAACACAAATTAAAGATAAAATATAGAAACAAATACAGTGTAGGTCAAGATGGAAGTGGAAGCTGCTTAATTAAAGTGAAATAAGTAAACAACCTGGATTTAAAGGTAGTCAGAGTCAAGTTTTATAACTTCTGGAAGTTTGTTTCAGTCACATTTAGTCACTGCGCTTCAATTCCAACATTAAGGCCAGAAGACAAAATATGTCTGTAAATACCTTCCAAAATGACCCGTATGAGTCTTTTCTGATCTGTAATTGCTAGCTTAAGTTCTGGTACAGTTCAGGCCATTAAGACTACTTGGTTACAAGTTTGTGGAGGACTCTGGTCATGGTTAGACTCACCAGACGTAGGCTGTTGGAATCGGCCGATTATTTCAGTCGGCGTTCTACTCTCTTTATGTCCAACCAAAGACCAATAAAGCACGCATAGAAAACTGTCCGTGGTCTAGAATATGCTTCATGAAACGGTGACATCGCACGCGTATATACACAACACACAACACATGGGTGTTATGGGGGTGAAGTCCTTAAGGAGACTGATCCCAGAGTGTCCTTGACCCAACTGTTGTTGATCACCTGGATGACGGGCAGCTGCTTCATGCCTGAAGTATAAATGTAAAGCGGCCTGACACCTAACCTGGATTGTGTAAATTGGATTAGGTGAATTGGTGGAAGCAGATGTTTCAAGGAGGTTTTGGATTCACCTTCAAACAGGGTCAATAAATGTTCAGATATGTTCATTTTAAATGGAGTGTTACTGCAAAGGAGCATGCACAGTCCGTCGACCTTCTGTTGATAAAAACAAGATGCAAAATAGACCTTGAGGAGGTTTTTTTGTTTTGTTTCCTTGCTGAGAAATCTTCGGTCAGATAATGCTGCTGACACACTGCTGAACCCGGCCAGAACTCCAGGCCACAGAGAGAGAGAGAGAGAACAAAAGCGGGTTTTTATGCAGTATAAATTTAGATATCCGTCTGGCCGGGGCCGAAGCAGAGCGACGGGGAGGCTGTAAATTTATGGGTCATCATCTGTTTTTGTGCACGCGCCCTTCAAGGTTCAAAAGCAGGACGTGGTAATGCAAGTCAATGAGCCCACCAGCCATTCAGAGCCATGATTTTCAAAGCAAGCAGACACTTTGGCCATTTGCTAAACGCATAAATAACAGGCTTTATTTGTGAGTTTAACAGAAATTCATGTATGAATGCGTAAATGTAACAGAGCCGTGGATCATGATGAGAAGGCGCTCCGTGTTTGTCAGCCACCACTTTGGTAGTTTAAGGTGTTGAAGTTAGACTTTCTTTTAACTCTGGAGTCATGATTCTTCCTATTTACTGCTCCTCTGTGTCTCTGACAGTTACAGTGGCCATTTGTGATAGATGTGGAAAGTGGGATCATTTTTTAATCTGAAGTTGGTCCTTTTTGTAGACCACAGAGTCCCGTGTGGTTTCAGTCTGGGAACTTCAGACTAACTATCTTATACAGCGTCTCAGTGGGCTTTGATTTGTCTTGTTTTGGCCCACGGATGAGAAAATCCTAAAAGCATTATTGCACCTGGTAAACTACCAAGTGTCACTCTCAGATTAATAGTAATGGTACTGTAATAATGCCCAGTATAGAGCTGAAATGATTAGTAATGATTAATAGATTAACAGAGTGACAGCAGCTATTTTCATAATCTAATACTCGTTTAATAGTGCAAGTCTAATAGATAATGTAGCCCATACTGTGTGTTGTCATTGGACTTCAGTGATCGCTGTTCTTCATTTGGCTGTCAGCGCCGCTCTGCTTCACATTTACACAGATTTACACATTTGTCCTTAAAGTGTGTCGTGAATGAATGCTGACGTACATGTAGCACGTGACTTACAGTGAAGAGCTGAAAACATCAGATCTGTGCGGAGCGATGACGAGACTGTGACCTTCCTCACATGAAACTAGCCATCACGTCCTCCACATGGTTTCCCATCGTTTGAGCTTCGACTGGAGCTCTTTTTAAAGACGTCGTCTCGTCTCGGCTTTGGTTTCGATGCTGCGTTCATGGCCTTAATGAAAGTCGTGGAAGAACGTGTTGTTGTTGTTGTTGCAGCAGTATGGAAGTTTCTCCTGATGCTGCAGATCAGCAGTCAGCATCGTGGCTGAACAAGGCGTCTTTCAGTGGATCTGATTCAGCTTCTTCAGTGCCTCTGTCCTCATCTGAACTCCCCTGAGCACCCTGAGGCAAATTTGGGATTATGGTCTGTATAAATATGACTTGACTCGACTGGTCCTTTTAGAGGCAGGGTTGTGTTTCCCTTCACATATTTGAACCAGGAAGGTTTTCTCCCACACTCTGCTGCCCATCGCTCCCCTTCAGGCCTCACTCACAGCTCATTTCAATCAAACTTCCATCTTGTGACTTCCCAGACTTGACTTTATTTATTAATGTTGCTCATCTCCAAGGACGACGTCGTATCAGCGAGCGGCGTCACCCCACTGGGGCGTGTTAACGATCTGCGCACTCGTCTCCGACCCCCGAAAACTCTGAGCGCGGTGAGAATGATGTTGTCGGGCGACACATTGACAGTGTGGAGTGAGAACGCTGTTATGGCTTTCATCTGCTTGTCAAAGGCCAGGGAATTAATCAGGGGGGCCGAGGGCACTCTTTAATCTTGTAGATTACGTGCCTCACAGACGGTTTAGGTGTAGATTAAAGTACACAGAGCTACCGGAGGTGAGATTTACTGTGGCGGGGTGTGTGTGTGTGTGTGTGTGCGTGTGCTTGTTTATGACTGAAAGTAAAGATGGCTGTAGATTTGGAGACAGAAAATATAACTATGTTTTATTATATTATATATAGTGGACTATCAGCATACAGACTGACCCAATGTAAATACCACAAATGAAGTTGAATTATTCATTTTTAACTTTCATTAAAGCCACCATGTCTGAGGTTTTCGGTCAGCGGGGGTCTTGGAGGTGACAGTTCTTCCTCTTAATGCATGACTGAATGTTGTCTCTTGGCTTGATGCGATCTCTGGGGAAGTTAGAGAAGGAAAAGAAAATTGGAGCCATTCAAAGAAATTGTGACTGAAATCAATAAGAGCAGAGCAGCAAGTACTGTCACGTGTTTTACACCCTGAAGTTTAAATACCTGAAGTTCTATTCAAATGAGACTCCACTGCTCTGCTCCATCGCGGCTTCTTGGGGAGAGCAAAGGGAAAAAATAGAATACATATTAAATCAATATTTTTTTTTAGACATAATTTCTTACTATTGGACATTTTTCAGTCAGTTTAGTTTGTGGAGAACGAACTTCAGACCTTCAGGCTACAATGTGAACGTTGACAGAACTCCGATCCCTAAAGTTCTGCTTTGTAATGAACTCTGGAAGACTACCTTTTTATTTATCAGTTTTGCATTCGCTTCAGGTTTTTCCTTTTTCTGTTAATATCAGGACGTTTTCTTTAATCCTTCTGCACTGTGATACTTTTCTGCCTGAAGTCACCCGTTCGAATGGCGTTAGAAGCACGCACGCGAATTCTCCAGGTTTTTGTTTCTTCGAGCTCATTGTCAGGGATCATCGGTCAGTGAAGTCAAAGAAACTTGGAGGCTTTACTGGTTCCAGGTTTTGTCTTCATGTGTCTGTTGGATCACGTTTTCCTCTGAACACAGAGGCCGGTAACCCGAGCTGCTGCTGACAGGCCCGCATTAGACCCAGCGGCTTCTCGTCTTCTCCGTCAGAATGAGGGGTAATCCCAGGTGATGACGGACACGCAGCTCCAGCTGACGTCCCATTGGCTGAACGCGTTCAAAGGGAAGATGTTTCTAAAGAACCCGAGGCAGGAAGAATCCGGAGAGAGTTGAAGCTGGTGATGGTGCTGTGGCTGGTCTTACCTGCTCAGGTGTAGTGGAAACAACGACTGCTTTATCTGTTTGAATGAAGACTCCATGTGTGACCTGTGAAAACCACAGTTTGGATAAGAAGTTACTCCAGTCATGCCGTCGTTTTGTGTCTACCTGAGACGGGGGGTCCTGAGGAGGTACAGGCAGGTGCCCCGGACTGAGGCTGATGGAGCCTTCAACTACGGCCGAGCCTCAAACAGGAGAGGCCTGCTGAGCTCCGGTAGGTTGGACGCAAAACCCTCCATCAGATTACATTCACGACTTTATCTGAGCCCAGTTTTCAAATCAGAGTGCAGTTTGTTTTGTTTGTTTGACAGAAATGTCTTAAAACATCATTTTAAATCAATTAGAATAAAGACGAAGAAGATGAGCTACATCAATTACTGTCCTGTCTCAGTGACGTTGCAGCTCATTTAAAAGTAGAATTATGAAACGTGGTTAGTTGCTTATCAAGCTGTGACACACAAATGTACTCAAATTTAGGGTTTTAGCTTGTTTTGCTACATCAAGTCAACAGTATGTTTTCAGCCTCAGAAATACAACTTGAAAGTGCTTTTTGGCTCCACAACTTTTGGTGTTACTGTAGAAATCCTTCTCTTTTGACTCGAAATCAACCATTAGAAGAGTTAACTGACCAGAACCTCTGTAGGGCTGCGCAACAAAGCTCAACACTTTGTGAGGGCCGACCGAAATATGTTGTTTGCACCAAATGTTGAAACCCGTCGGTGGCAGAGAATGCTCGATCAGATCTCCTACATTTAACCATTTTGGTGTGAAGATCTGTAAAATCTGAAAATACTACAAACGCTACAAGCCATCGCGTCACAAACACAAACTGGCACGACATTTTATTTTGAAACAAAATAAAAAATAAATTCAGAACAGTTTTGGAAACAGTTTTTAACGTGCTGAATATATTCAGTATGATATATGAATATATTTAGATACTGGTTTCACCAAACAGTGCAGTCAGCAGCTGAACTTTTATTGTTTTGGTTCTGTATTTGTGCGCATTTTCAACATGCGCTGTCGAACATCCAGGATGTTTTTACGCGACCATTCTGATTGTTGAAGACTTCTGTACGTATCTCAACGTCAGCCTTCAAAGACAACACACGCAGTACTGATGTTGGCCAATAACATTTAATAATTAAGAATGATAAAAACTGTGCAGGAACACACAGCCTCAGCTGCTGCCTTCAGTTTCGGGTGCATCTGTTGGTGCCTCAGTATTTTTCCACTCTATTTATTCAGTGTTTGACGTGTTCGGTGGCCATTCAGGTCTGCTCTGTGGGAATCGATAGAAAATAAAGATTATGTTAGTACTCTGCCCAGGTGCTGGTCGGGGCAGAGCAGCAGTCCGCCCCATGATGAAAAATCTTTACCCAACATGCAACTGTGATGAAAACCCGTGTTAACAAAACGCTGAGATCGACTGAAGATAAGAATACTATACTGATTAAAACATTTAGTAAAACACATTGCTCATATTGTCCTGAGCATGTTTTTCAGATGTTTACGTCCGTGACTCTCGTGGGACATGTTTGTGATATCTCCGTACATGTGACAGCCAGCGGTGGTGGAAGCGTTTACATTTTATTAATTTCTCTCTGCCTGCGTGTTGCGTCGCAGCAGGATGATGGATTTGATCCTCTGTAATGGCCTCCTCGCAGCCAGCTGAGGTAGTTGTGTTTGGGTGTAATTCATCAGTCCGTGTGACCACCAGAATCTCTCGATCTGAGGCCCTCTCTGCGCTGTGATTATGCAGCCTTCTCTGCAGATCTATAGCTGGACGCTCAAATTGATGCATGGCCTCTATTACTGTATTGAATCCATGATGCTCTCAGCCAGAATGGGTTTTAATGTAATTTGGAGCTGCTGTCGTTCATTTTCTGCCACCGGTGCCTCTACACAAACAAACAAGTCGAACCGGGGCTGAAGGCAGTCAGCTTGTGAGTGCAGGAAATATATTTGTTTGTTGTCAAAGCGTTAAATAAAATGCTCAGGAATATTTTAACAGGACTAAGACGGCAACTGACGATTGTTTTCTGTATCAATCATCTCCCGCCGCCAGGTAGCGTCTTCAAATGAGCTTCTTTTATTCAACCAACAGTCCAAAATCATTTAAAAAGCTGAGAGCTGAGTGAATGTTTGATGACTTAAACAACTGATCGATTATCAAAATACTATTCGATGAATTATCTTATTTGTCTGCAGGTTATTAAAACTCTGTCTGAAATTCCTAAAAGTTATGAAAATATATTAAATTAGAATTGAATTTCAACATATTTGATCATGTCATGCATCTAGAATTAAGCCTTTTCATGTTCCGCATACTCATTTGATCCTTTATTAATCTAAAAGTGTTGCCAGTGCAGCTTTCATTTCTTTATTGAGTCCACGTTCTATTGTCTGGATAGCTTATTTTTCTGTTTGAAGCTAGCCTAATGCGTGTATCCAAATAAAAAAATCTAAATGTTGGCATTTGCACATGCTGAATGAACCGGCGTGATAAAACAGCAGGATGATTCCGGTCAGCCTGTCTGATGAGACCTTTATGTAGTCTTTGTTACATTCAGGTTTCTGATATACGGACTCAAACCTGTGATCCTTTGGGTCCCAGGACGTTGTTTCACCTCCAGGCAGTCAGCGGTGTTATAGCGTAGTTGCACACACACTCTCTCAGTCAGACACGTTAACAGCAAACTGTGGAGGAGCGACTCGCAGGCCGAATAGTGAGGACGCCATCGTCACCTCTGTCCTCGGGCTGATCCATCTGCGGTCTCTGAACGCCCGCCGCAGGAGGAGCCGCAGCTTCCCAGGTGTTTTCATTGCATCTTCAGCGTTACATGCACACATGCTGCGACTCTCAACGCGTGTGTGTGTGTGTGTTTACATGTGTGTATTCATCTATGCATCTTCAGCTGTTCAAGCGTGAAGGTTGTAAATATCCAAGTGGGCCTTCCATAACGTTGCTGGAGTGAAGAAAAGAAGATATTTTCAACCCGGTGCTGCTTTGATTTTCCTGCACACTGTGTTTAGCATCCAGCAACTAATATAGTGACTTTGGATTGATTCCCAAAGCAATTAGCAACAAGCTGATAAACACTCCTTGCTTTTCCAGATTTTCCTTAATTTCTTGCCAAAATCCGTTTCCTGTCTGTGAAATGAAAAATAACTCTCGGTAGCAAACGAGGATCTGTGCTGGTGTGTGCTGAAGACAAACTCAAAGTACAAAGAGGCATTCAACAGGTGGAGCACAGAGTACAGAGTACAGAGGATAAACCTTAACATTACTACTAAATGTTTTGCGACAGAGCTCCTAAAATCACCCAAAAAATGCTTTGACATCAGTCTCTGTTTGTAAGTAAAGAAGAGAAGAATAAAAGGGATGTGCAGTATATTTCTGAGAAGTAACTTTAAAGCTTTGAGAAGACATTAAAGTTCAAAATGTAGTTCCTCTGGATTGGATCGGTTGGTGTGAGACGTCATCTGCTGATCAGTCGTTACTCTGTTCAGACTAAAGAGTTGGAAACAACATGTGATCCGTATGGTTTCAATTGATTTCCACAGAGAATTCTTGGGCTGTAGGAACAGACAGCAGGCTGTTCTAGGATCTGTATTACTGTGGGAACGACTGGATCCACCCTTCACTGCCTTCACTGGCAGGTATTGCTTCCCTCGAACCTGCAGCAGCTGGATGATCGTGGTTGAACCCGGTTCCAGTTGCTCCACATCAGTGACTCTGCGTCCTCGCCGTTTTCATGTAAAGTGACACCACGTTGTCGGACGCATCGCCTGCAGCTTCACTGACGTTGCTGCTCATATTTCACTCACTTCCGCTGAACGATCCCTCGTCCAATCAGCCACGTGGCAGCGCTTTACAGGTTGAACTGTGAAGTCTAGAGGCCCGACCACCGACCGAAGCTCCTCTGATCTTCACGTTCACAGCTGAATTCCATTAAACCTGGCTGGTCACACTTACACTCCCGCGGCAGCTCCCCCGCCGCTCCGTGCCCTAATGTGGCAGGTAATTGCAGGATCCATAATGAACGCAGCTCTGGAAAGGTTGCCTTGGCGACAGGCCGTTGATACGAGCCTTAATGAAGTTGATTAATCTCCAGACTCCCGGAGGCCGCCGTCAAACTCTGCTGCGTCTTATCCGAGAAATAAACTGTGGAGGTGTTAAGGTGACCTAATGTCGCCCGAGAGGTCCTTATGTAAGACGAAGGGTACCCTGGGAGCTCTGTAAACTGTCTGTGCAGGGGCTCCTGGGAAATGAAGTCCTCCACCGCTGAGTCTGAGGAGGGAGAGATGACAGAAAACCAGGTGGAACGTTCAACCTTCAAATGTTAAGAGACAACATGTTTGTGTGTGATGGTCTGTGTTGTCTCGTGGCTATTATCATTCTTATGGACGGACTTTCAAGGATTAATATATTGTGGAAAAAAAAAACAGTGACAGAAAAATGTTGGCAAGTGAAACTGAGATCAGAATCAGAAATACTTCATTGATCTCCGGGGGGGGGGGGGATTGTACAATGGATGGACACAGTTCTGCTGGTTGTTGTCAGTCGACTGAGAGAAATGACTCTTTTTAAGTCTTAAATCGACATATTTCTGGATACCTCCTCCTGGCTATTACTACCACAGCTTCTGCTTCTGGCTCGGGTGTTTTGAAATGTTCGTGTTGAACTGGAAGAAGTTTGGTCTGTGATGCTAAAAGGCTTTCCTCATTGATCGTCTGTCAGAGGAGCTGAATGCTGCTGTGACCTTTCAGTCGTGGTCTGCTGCTCCTTCAGACACAAAAGCACTGACATTTCACTGAAGACGCTGTTCTGACAGTCACGGTCATTGATCAGGAAGGAACATTCACCGATCTGAGCACACATGGGGAAGTTTGAGGGTTTTCACTGGCTGTAAATGTGCATCACGTTCTCGTCATGACGGGCAGATGGTTTTATTTCCTGATTTGTAAGTTGCATCGAATGCAGGTTCAGTCTGTAAGGTTAGTATAACATTTAACAATTGGCAGCAGGATTAGTGTTTACTTGATGTTTACTTGGAGTCCGAGAGGTGCTTATAATAATGGAGTCTGAACATCTGTAGCTCCATGACAACTGAGCATGGCCCAAGTCAGAGTGAACGCTACTGTGCCTTGTATTTTGGGGGCGTTGAGTACAAGGAAATGCCACTTCACGTTTTCACAGATTTTTGGGGGTCTAGAGGACATATTTACAGGATTTTATTTGGAAAGAGGCAAAGAACTGCCGTTGCACTGAACTCTTTAGACTGGGACCAGAATGAATTGACTGTATCAACCCTGAAGGACTACTCTAGTTCAAAACACTTTTCTCACTTTGATTTTACAAATGCACACGTGTATTCAAATGTCAGTGAACACACCGCAGTCAGAGCCTCCTTTAATGGAGTCTTCAGTTTCCTGATGGTTGACCGGTCAGCTGCTCCGTCATCGTTCCCACTGTGACTTTAACTCATTCACCCCACACCACAGAGCCACGACTCTGATGACTCATCACTTGTTATTGCCTCAGAGGCTGCTGCTGCTGCTAATACTAATTCATGTCAGTCAATAGGAGATGACCTATCACAGACACTTCTTGAATCCAGAGGAAGTTTAGATCGTCTCAGCCACTCAAAAGAGCTCGACGTGAGTCAGGCGAGGACAATAGAAATACATTTTTGCAGCCAGTTGCGCCATCAGGTCGTCTGCCTTCATTTATCACATGACAGTTGAGATATTGAGCTGTTAGGGAGGTGTAAAGGGTAAAGATGAAGATCCTCATGGGTTAATGCTTTCACTGGTAAGTTTCCAGAGTGTTCTGTGACGAAGATGAAAGCTTTAAAGAGTTGAGAGCACAATTTTTTCGTCTCCAGGTTTCCTGCATCCTTTATCTGATGCACATTTCCTGATGGCAGCGGTTTAAGAGGTCAGTGTAACCTTTGCTAATCGTCACGTTTTTGTTGTTCGTTGCAGGAGTTTGTGGCTGCTGTGGGCCGCTGAGGCCGAGGTACAAGCGCCTGGTGGACAACATCTTCCCAGAGGACCCCAAAGTAAGTAACTGCACGCATTACACCTGCTCAATTAAATGAAAGTTATTTTGCCAATAAGTAATCATGACTTCTAGGACTGAATTATACTCTAACGGCCACCAACACCTTGGCGGGTCTCTGGTGTGGCCTGCACTGGTCTGTAACTGCCCTCAGAGTGAAAGTCCTATTTTTCAAACAGAGATGAATAACAAGCTGATTAGAGCACAGATCCAATAGGAAGGTGGAGACGTTATGTAGCAACATCTTCATAAGGTAATATAATATGTGCATGTTGTGTTTACAGCTCGCTGCTTCATTATTGCAGATTTAGGTGTTTTTCTTCAACTGTACCTCCAAATAGTTTACAGACCATCACATGTTACACGGAAAAAGAGAGAGAGAGAGAGAAAGAAAAGTAAAAGCAGGACAAGAAAACTGGAAAAACGGTGTAACCCAGTAAATCTGAGTGTCTGAGTATCACTGTTACTACATTAGACGGCGTATGGCAGTCACAGTCTGGGCCTTTAGCAGTGCATTAACACTGTGTTTGGTGCCCAGTTGTGATCACAGTGTTGAGAGTGCTGTGGAGACCCAGTGACACCTCCACCACCAGAGAGCTTCCCAGCCACAACACAGAAATAATTGGACAACCACGGAGACGCATGAAAGCTTCAGACGTTGATAAATCTGGCTATTAAAACGTGACATGGACCATGACAAGTTATTATCACCCGTTTGATTCCTCGAGCCCTGTTAATTAAAACACTAAATGTGGACGTGGTGTGTCCCATACACGAGGGAGTGACCCCCCCCCCCCCCCCCCCCAATATCTTCCCAAGGGCCTTCAGTGTAAGCAAACAGGTGCAGTGGGAAATCAAAACGCTCGAGTGGTCGAGACCTTGTCACATTAATTATCACCTGCTGAGAGCCTGAGGAGCCGAAAACACTGGACTTAACGTATGACACCTGATGGCCATATATTTCTATCTGCTGTCATATACAGCATGATGCTGAAGTTCACGCTGAGTCCTTTAGAAGTTCCCAAAAAGGCAACTCATCTTAGAATAACTTCCTTTTCCCAGTCTGAGAAAGAGAAACATCTTGAATATGTGATATATATAAGAGGTAATGTTCAGTCATCACTGCGCATTATTCATCACTGTCAGTATCTTTATGCTGAGGAGAGTTTAAGGAAATGGAGTCGGTATAAAATGAAGTTGACTTAATGTACGAAGAGACTTCGACTTTGATAACTTGAAAACCTTTTTAGCTCAGTGACTTTTTAAGGTACATTTACTGAAGTTGAAACTGATAGAAGTATTCCTAAAGAGTAAAGTTTGAGATGTTTTTTAAATTTTAAATTGGTCTTGGACTGAGTGGTTTGACTTGTCTTCAGACTTCAGACATTACTTGGATCTTACTCGGTCTGGAACAAAACATCAAGAATAGGAAAAATAAGAATAAGATAAGAAATGGATGCCCAAACTATTCTAAATGTCTCTTATTGTCAACAAATCTCATGAAAAGAAATAAACCAACAACGTATCAGTCCGTCTCTCAATACTTCCTGTCTGTGGCTCTTAGCTCTCAGCCCATTGGTTCCTACTGAAGACGTCAATCACAAATATATAGTTTCATGTTTCAAAAGGCTCAGTCATTCCCTCAATCAGCTGCTCGCTGTAGTTTTTATCAAACTAACAGCAGGAAATAGTGCATTTGTTGGGGACTATTTTCAGCGGCGGATGAATCCACATGTGGTACTCTAGTGAGTGTGTGTGTGTTCATGGTGATGAAGGAAACAACGGTGTGGCTCATTTATTAATAATAATAATAATAAGACGAAGTGTGCACATGGGGTTTGTTGACAGTAGAAAATAAGAATCTCACCAGACTTATCCTTTAAATCCTGCCTTGTTTTTCTTCAGGATGGCCTCAGTAAGTCTGACATGGAGAAGCTGACCTTCTACGCCGTCTCGGCTCCAGAGAAGCTGGACAGGATTGGGGCTTACCTGGCCGAGAGGCTGAGCAGAGATGTGGTGCGGCACCGCTACGGGTGAGTCACCTTTGACCTTGAGTTTTCTTCTTTTTTTTTTGCCAAAAAAAAAACTTACTGCCAAAGAAGATTGAGGCTTCCTGTTTACCGGCAGAATTGGAGCTATTACTGAAACATGACACGTGAGGATTCAAGCTGCAGTTAAACCCCCCGCACCAGAATCGCGTATGTCTCAGTGTCATTAATCGGTCAAACAATAAAACACAGTAATAATATACACACTGCTGAAATCATGCAACTTCTTTTCATGCAAGTTTTTCTGATGTCTGAGGATAAAGGTCCATAAATCCAGTCAGAACTGGCTGGCGTGACTACACGGTGGGCGTTGCATTTAACCAGACGAAGTGAAGAAACCATCATTGAACTCATCAGCTTGGCTTCTGTGATATTAAAAGTCTTGTCCATTTGCATTTCCCTGAACCATTTAAGTGCTTTCTGCTCCTGGAAAGTAATTAATATGAGTTGAGAGACAAAAATATCCCTCATGTAATTCTAAAAGAAGACTGGCAGCACCAAATCAATACAGTGATCATAGTGTCAGGAATGCTGTTTAATTGGCTGTGACTTTTATTCCCTGAAGCTGACAGTCGGAGAACAAACACATCTCTCTCTCTTCCATCTGTAATCGTCCATGTGTCGTTACAAAACCATTTGGCGCCTCCTAAAAAACACTCTGTCCATCCAACACAGTGACATGTCCGTATGCTCGGGTTTGTTATGTCACTCAAACCCCAGAGCTGTCAGTAGATTTGGCAAAGCTTTTGCCTCCCAGATGGAGCGAACCGATAAGCCTGACTGTTAAGTAAATACACTTCTATAAAGTCATATTATTAAATGTACAGTACGCAGGCATGTCCACTTTGTCCACTGTAACAACCTAGATAACAACCCACATGGACATTCTTTAAAACAGTAATTATCCACAATAACGACGAGACTTTCCTCTTTTTTTCAATGTCGTTCAGAGTTTCTTAAGAAATATTTCAACTTCTGCGCCAAATACCACGGTAATAGACTAATAATAAGTCAACTCCTCTTATTGCTGTGAAACAAAAATATTGGTACAAATATCCATGTAGGCAATGATCTGTTTGCAGATTTTGGCAAAAGTCAAAAAGTGAATCTGATATTATGAAGTAAAAACTGTGACAAATTCAATTGTTTCCTGGCTGCTGAGATTCAAAACACGGTGAATACTAAGTTCAGCTTCTGTCAGCAGTTAAATGATAGTTTTGAAGGTTCTAGATGATGTTGGACTGACGCCCTTCGTAATAAATTAAAAGATTTACATTTATTTTAAGAGCAGAAAAGCTTGTTATATGAGAGGAAGTCACATCTCTACATTAAGACATGTGCTAATGAAATTCTCAGGTTTGTTAGCAGCTTCTGAACATTGCAGGTTTTCCAGCAGCAGCCGTATTGTTGTGATGTTGGAAGGAAACAGACCGGTGAGCCTCTCTCTAGATGAACAATCGAGCTGATTGCATCAAATCGTTTTCAGACGGTTGTTAGCAGCTAGCTCATTACATGCTGAGTGCAGATAGTGAGTAGAACTAGTGCGTAACATACAGAAAATAATCATAATTTAGTCACAGTGTTGGACTGTTAAATATTTCCCCATTGTTCAGCCCTTTATGTACCTGTCCTGAGACCTTTAAAACCTCTTTGACCTCTTTTGAAGTGTTTTTGTAAATCTGGAAAGCACCAAAAGCCTTTGTGAGATTAAGCCTAAAACCCCTGGTGATGAAGTATTCCCTCACCTGTCTGCAGCAACGTGGTGATCGCCATGGAGGCTCTGGACCAGCTGCTGATGGCCTGTCACTCTCAGAGCATCAAACCCTTCGTGGAGAGTTTCCTGCACATGGTGGCCAAGCTGCTGGAGTCCAGAGAACCAGACCTGCAGGTCCTGGGAACCAACTCGGTAAGACAGGAACTTCTGCCTGGTTGGAGCAAGAAATGACATGGAAACATTACGATGACGGACTCTTTCCTCTCACATGAAGGTTTTATTGGGTTTAAGTTATTATTTAGATTATTTTTTGATACCTGAACATGTAGAGATGTTGGCTGTGTATTCAAACACACACACACACATACAGAACAGTTGATGGCTGTTAGTGAACAGGCTCCAGGTTAAGTATAACACTTTATAATTGTTTTTGCACTTCATTTGAATTTTACTCATAATATTATTTATTGATAATAAACGTTTGACTTGTCTGATACACTTTTCTTTCTCATTCAGACTTCATGTTGTGCAAAAACATCGTTGAAATTGAAATCTGAATATCAGAAGACAACCGTCTTCGGTCATATTGTGACTAACTTCATCCTCGTGTTTGAGTTTCTATGATATACATCTTTTTCATCACTCATCTCAACCTGATTATAACTATAAAAGTGTGATTGGCTGCAGCATCAGTTTAGTTCAATAGATGACAGAGTAAACAGCGGTCTCACTAAATAAATATGTGGCTGCTGATGGTGATAAAGTCCCTCTGCACCTTTTACCTGAAGGTTGAAGTATAATCCTTTCTTCTCCCTATAATATGCTGCGTGAGACTCTAAAGTCTGCGCTGCGTTTCCTGCTTTCTATTCAAATTATTATACTTTTTCTGCTGTTTATCACGTCTGGTGCGATAGAGCTGCACAATAGCCTCTTGTAGTTTAATTTATTTACTCATTATTGTCACAAAGCAGGTCAAATGTGAAATTATTTTAGTTAAGATTCTGCATTTGTGCAGGTTGTTCATTTGAAATGTTGCCTGCAACAAGCAGAACCCAAAACACATCACTCCGCTGCAGCCCAGAGGTTGATGATGGTGGTTAAATACCTAATTTAACTTTTAGTCTGGCAGTGGAAATGGCCCTATACCATATCCTGTGAAAGGCTCTAATTATTATTAGCCTCTATTAGCCGCCAGCAAATGTCAGCCCCATTTTTCCTTCCAAGTCTTCTGAAGGTGAATCCAAAGTTGTTTTTCTTCTTCCCTCCTCATGCCTCCTATTCTGAGCCTGTCGTCCTTGCCATTGTTGGTGGTTAATCTGAGCAGGAAACCGAGCCGAAGGTTTAGATGCGAAAGCCTTTGCATTATTTATGCGTGGTATTTAGACTCTGACAGAGGAGGAGAGCGGATGCAGAGACAGGTAGGTGAGTTGGGAGGGTTTCGACAGTGGTACAGACCGCCTTTAGGTGAGAGCCGTGTTAATTAAATTTTCCTCATGGCGCCGGCTACAAAGCCGAGACGCTCGGTTTAATGTCGTGTTTGGTTTTACGTCTCAGAGGAAAACCAAACACTTGTGTTTGTTCTGTTTGGTAATTATCAGTTTAATGAGTTTGTTTGAGATGTCTGCAGAACAACACCAACACCCAGCTCAACAAATTACAGCAATTTTGATGAAAGACTGTTTGAAACCGGCCGGCCACTTTCAGTGGAGCCTCGGCACTGACTAATTAGCTACAGACATCACACATTTGGGTTTTTGTGGATATTCCTCTACAGAGACTTCAACTTCATCTTCTGTCGCCAACATTACAAGCACCAAGGATGTCAGAGGTCAGAGGTCACAGCACCCTTAAAGGAGAATTCCAGTTTACAGTTTACAACACTGTGCTCACCAAGCTAACAGCTGAGATGTGGGAACACATTAACATCACTAATCACAGCTGCAAGCAGCGATGAACGGGCCCTCGCAGCTTTGCGCACATCGGGGCGTGGTGCGGATTGTAAAGCCAAGTGGCGAATAACCAAGTGAAGTTTGAGGCAGATCGGTTGAAACATTGCTGAGTTATATCCACTTCCTGTTTGGCATGGTGTCATGCATCCGCCATGGTGACGGTGTTTGTGTAGACCACACAATGTAAATTTCATGTAAATCGTATGATTTATTTCACGTATGGCTTGCTTCCTGTTGCCAATAGGTGGCGCTATGACTAATAATCAGTACGATCATGTCGAAATGCGCAGGCCTGGACTCTTATCAAACATGTGAAGTTTGATGCGTGTTGGACAATGTACAGTGAAGTTACAACAGCTTCCTGTTTCACGGCGAGACTTCCTGTGTCCACTAGGTGGCGCAAGAGAACACAGTAATTGTATGTGATGTTCCTGTATATCAAGAAGAGATGATGATTGTCAGACAAGGCTTACTTTCTGTTGCCAGTAGGTGGCGCAGTGACTGAGTAAAAATTGACATGTAGATGTCTTGAGGCTTGGACTCTTATCAAGCACTTGACTTACAGTTTCATGGCAAAATGCACAAAATGGCCGCCACACCACGGCAACATCGTTCCACAAAAACTCTGAGGCTGTAAATGGTGAAAAACACCAGTAAAGCCTACAGTAAATCCAAAATGGCTGACTTCCTGTTGGGTTTAGGGCATGGCTCCAACAGACTTTCTTTTAAGTCTTGGCATGATACACTTGCTCCCCGAATGTCGTGCATCTTTTTTAAAATGTTGTAGGGGGCGCTATAGAGCCACACCCATGCGCAAGCAACATAAAACAGTACATTTCTCACTACTTCTGACATGTGTGCAAAGTTTCAAAATGTCAGTAATAACCCCCCCCCCCCCCCCCCCCCCCCCGCTCAGGAAGGTGAAGCAGGAAGTGGGTCTGACTGCTGGTGTTTCTTGACCTGTCAAAGACCATTAAAATATATTTTTATATTAAATTTGGAAAATATTGGGCGAAGGTAGTTCGATATGATTGGCTGTTTGTTGTGTGCTTTCATGTTGTTCTTTCTGTTGTTGTCTTTGTCGAAACAGTTGGGAACGAAACATGTCGCCATAGTTACTGAATTTTAAAGAACTACAAAGAATATGAAAATGAACTGATTAGCTTCAGCTGGCTGTTTCGTACCTTCTGACTTTTTATAAAAAAGAAAAGAACAGATATTTTCATATTATTCCAAGACTGGAAGAGGTCCAGCTGTCAGTCACCTCACGTTGTCTTTATGAAACTGAAATAACTAAAAATGGAAAGGTGTTTGGAGCCTCAATGTAAAGTGCTGTATGAATGGCCACAAAGGGGCGCTGTGGGTTCCAGATTGTCAAAATGAATGACTTGTTCCTTGGCTTGTAATCTAACGTTCCGCCAAATGTCATTGAAAGAAAATAAATCACTCTGTAAATAGATTATACGAAGGTTTTCCAATCGATCTCAGAGTGACTTAGAAGCATTCACCGTTTCTATTTTTACCTTGCCCAGTATGTGTGTGGAACTTCAGTATAAATGTGAGTGTTTCTCTCCCGTCTGTGCTGCCGTCTGTTCGCCGTTTCCAAATTTATCTGCCAGTTAACTTTGTCACACGAAATTGTCAGACTGCGGCGGATAGAAGTGTCCCTTCCTCCACTCCATCTCAATAGAAGAGACACTCATCAGTCCACACTCAGGCGCATGAAGCCACTGAGTCAGACACACAGGGGAGTTCATACATCGGGTATTTATAGCCTCTGGAGCCAGATGTGCCACACATACGGCCCAGAGTTTGCCAAGAAAATCTGTATTTCTGTTTGCGTGTTCAATCTTCTTCCCGTTTTCTTCTTCTTTTTCATTTCCCTGATAAGATTTGTGTGCAATTTCTGGATTCTTAAAAGTTCTTGGTCACTGTTTTCTGAGTTTAAAGAGTTCAGAACAAAAACAAAATGGAAATGAGATGACCCGGCTTTTCTTTTATTTCCCCTAGAATGTGACGAACTTCACCAACCAAAAGTCATCTTTAATCTTAGTGAACTCTGCCAGTAATCTGTCTCTCCTGTTAGATTCCGTCTGTTGCTTTCACTGTGGCCTTTGTTGTCCTTCTTCACACAACAGTTAGTTCACAGATGGCCAGTTTTGGCTCCTCTTCTAACAGAGGGACCTTCATTAGTCCACACTAAAGTCTTTGTTTTGTCTCTGTTTGAGGCCTGTTGTGTAAAGCTCAGACCCAAAATCAGAAACTCTTTAATTGCCAAAAGCCAGTGAATGTGAAGTTTGTAGAGTCTGTGACACAAGAACCATAATTCAAAGACAGTGAGCTAAATGTTTACTGTCTATGGGATTACAGTCATTTCATCATTTTCTAGTATGAAAAATACTGATTAGCTTTAATGGCTGTACATGAAACTCTGCCCAGCACATATACATTCAACCCATCTTGCCTGTGTGCCTTGAGGCCGACCAGTCGCAGCGGTAGAGGAGATATTTGATGATCGTTCAGGACAAACGAGAACCGAGGGGGAAACAAACTCCCAGTCTAACGGTTAACGGGCCGGGAAGGTCTTCGTCCTCATTACCTGAGTCGGGACTCAGGAGGCCGCAGCCCGTTATGACTCTGATAACACTTTCCTGTGATAAACTGCACATGCCAGGATTTCTGATAGTTGCCTTCAAACTGCTGTGAACTTCCTGTGTACTTTCTCTTGACAAACTGTCACCTGCTGACGAGAGGCAGGTGCAGAAATGTCACGTATGATGGGGATACAGGAAATTAAGCAATGACAGGCAGAGGAATCAGCAGGGCCTCAGATAAGACTGCACTTATCACTTGAAATCAAAACTAATGTCAAGGGTAAACTTATAAAAATGTCCTCAGGCTGCAGTATCCAACTTCTTGGCTTAAGTCTGCCTCCTCCCTTCATGCTGTCAAGTCCACACACCAACAGGTTACACAGAGGACATCAGATGAGTAGGTGGTCCTTCAATGTGGCCCAGGTCGCATTCGCGTCCACACTGCAAAAAGAATGTGGACGCAAGTGGCGATTGGATCTTGGCGCGTCCTCAATGCGTCGCCTGGTTTTAGAGCTGTCCACTTGTGGTCGGATCAGCCAGGTCTGAACAGGACCAGTAAACCAGCAGCCCAGGCCAGAAAAGCTCTTGATAGTTGATGTCAGTGAACGTCCCTGATAATTAGATCTCATTTCTCCATTTCTTGTAGACGAGCCACGTTTGTTCATTTGAGACTGTCGCACTGATGATCGAGTTTAAGTTGCAGAAACAAGCTGCTGTTTTATTTAGAAATGAAGAGAAATAAAACTTTCAATCACTGAAACTACAATTTCAAAGATATGTCCCTAAAAGAAGAGTCTCTGAGGATTGTGGACAACAGTGTCTTAAAACACTCACGGCCTGCTCGTTTACTGACAGACGTGCTTGGAAGTTGTATTTGGAGGAGTGCTTAAATGGACACATGCATGACAAATGTGAAATGCGGTCAGTCGCATGGTGTTTAATTGCAGGGAACTTTGCATAAGAAGGCAATGAATGAGGTTGTTGAAATCCAAAGAAACTGAAAGTCCAACTTGCTACTTCTTTCAATCCTACTGTGGACTTGTAAGGTGGCTGTAAGAGGTTTGTAGTTTCCTCCTTGATCCTGATGGTGAAATATCAGATCATCGTTTGGAACTTCTCCAACGACTCCTTCATACTTGACTTTTTCTCTGTCTATCCATTTGCCCAGTATGTTCCAATTACCCAAATTTTGGCCAAATATGCCTCTGTGCTTGGTGAAGCTGTAGACATCTTAGACCATTCAGACCTACTGTGCCAAAGAGCCGAGGGTGACGATCAACTTCGCCGAAGTGGCTCACTGCCGATGACTGTGTAAATGGATCCTACTCTTTACCACTTCTTATGTAATCAGTATGCATAGATAAGTAAAACCAGACCATTTCAGGAGGGTTTTTAAACACACCTTTTTTAAAATTGAGCTCTTTACAATCGCCTGAGGGAAGCAAAACAAATTGTGCTGGTGTTTTATATCACCCTCTCATTTTCTCAGCTGCTTTGCCGCGAGGCATGAAGCCTGTCGCGTTTTGATTAGTCTTATTTACATGATGAAACCTCCACTCCAACCAGAATTACCCCCTCTTCACTTAAAGCACTCATCCTCTCCATGTGAAAGGGCTCAGTCCTGTGTTCAGTTAAACTGAAATGGAAATTCCAGAAATGTGTTCAAATTAACAAAATGTTTGTGCTGAAAATAATTGAGATACACACCTGAGAACACAAAATTTGCATTTTATTTGCAAAGCAAAACCAGACTTTGTTCTATTCCACATTACATTCATTTTATTCATTCAGTAGTTTGTGGAGAAATTTCAGTCTAGACAAAGTGGTGAAACTAAAGGCCGACCAACCAACAGCCTGATTTAACAGTCTGTTTAATCTGTGTCCTGTGTTTTATTATCTGTGATTTTGTATTGGGTATATTTTGTGATGTATATGTTTTGACCAAAAAATACAAAACTAAATCTATTCAGGGGCCCGCACACATTCAAGTCGTCACCAGAGTTCCCCCTCGGCACCTCACAAACACGACCCGGTAATTAGTCCCCTCTCTGTATGTGTCTAACGCCTGGATTTAACACTGCAACATGTTTGGGAAGCTGAGGTGAAGCAGCTCTTGTGTAAGCCAGCTGCCGTCATACCTCCTTCCATCTGAGCCATTACCCTCAGGAAAGGTTAGGCACAAAATGGGAGGAAATTACCAGGTAGAACGGCGGGGTTTTGGTCACCAATGCCGAACTGTACCGAGGCAATTTGTTGCAGTGGACAATGATAGGGTTGCAAGTAGCGCAGCTGACGGTGAAGAGAGAGGAAGCCTCTCCAGAGGACACTCTACGCTTGTTTGGAGGGAGGAAATTATAGGCTGGACAAAAGGGGGTGGCTCTCTAATGGTTATTATCATTATCACCATCACTTCCAGCTCATGCCCATGCAAAAATATGGTGGCATTTTTTACTCTCAGTCACTGGAAATGTTCTGCATGTCATTGTATTCTCGGTGCCATTGCAGACCTCGAGCAAAGTGTGTTTTTGTCTCTCCGTTGTTGAGGGGTGAAAAGTCACATAATTAGAAGCTACACTGCCGTTTTCAGTTCTGACTCGATGTAGTTGAACATCAGTGCAGGCTGTTAGAGGTGGACTGAGGACAGTTTGTCATTTCTGAAACCAACACCGAAGCACTGAGTATCTGCCAATAAGATATATATATATATATATACGATCAGCCTCAAACCGATGTGTCTTTATTTTTGTCTTTAATTCCCTCCTAAACACATAAATGTTTTGTTTTTTTTACCAAATTATTATTTCTAATTTTTAAGTCAGCTGAGCTTCTCCACAGTCTCCACAGCAACGGCAGAAGTATCCCTGATTTGGAATCACCGCTCCTTGTTTTGTGTTGTGCTACTTCGTTCATGCCTCTTAATTGCCTTCTGGTGTTGACAAGTGCTGATATAGCAATAATCGTCATGTCTCATCTTTGCGCTCTCTAAGGCCCGAAGACAAAAGACGCTACTGAATGTTTCCCTCATCTTCCTGTCCTCTCTCTAGTTTGTGAAGTTTGCCAACATTGAGGAGGACACGCCGTCCTACCATCGCCGCTATGACTTCTTTGTGTCCCAGTTCAGCGCCATGTGCCACTCTATTCATGAAGATACCGAGACCAGAACCAGGTAAGAGGACAGAGACCCCTCTCACAGAGACAACTCTATTCAAAATAATTAGACCCATTTTAATCTACTAGTTCATTAAAAATGTTTTCAACACTGAGACTACACTCTTAGAGGTAACTAAGTATTTCCTCTGTGCAGCAGATTGACATTTCTGTCATGGTGTTAAACTCCTTTGGCTCTTGGCTCTGTATAAATTTCCGCTCCTCTTTATTCATGTTTGTAGGTATTTTATCATGTTTACCTGAAAGCATTCCATGTGGGAGCCCTCAGGGCTCAGTTTTGGGCCCCTTACAGTTCTTTGTACACATGCTAGCACCAGGAAAAATGTTTTCACTGCTACATTCAAATATATGTCGCATTAAAATGCAGTATCCAAACTGAGCAGACCACACTGATTGCATATTTTCAGGACTTTAAATATTAGACGGCACATAACTTTTTGTAACTCAGTGAAAACTGAGGTTTTAATATGTAGACCTCCATCTTCCATAGATGTTGTAGCTCAGCGCCAGATTTCAACAACAGAATTACATTTATAATTAGACACTTTCTGCCCTCATCTTGCTTCTTGCACTAATATCCTCCTGACTTTACTACTCTTTGTACTGAGAAGAATAGAAGCAGTAGTTTCACTAGCTTTTTCCTGTTGAGGAAAAGTTAGTAAGTGGACCTTGAGTTAAGAAGTTAGACTGCTGTTTGGACGTTAAAAACAGAGAGCATACTACCCTGATCCTTGCCTCCTTGCACTGAATTCCTCTTTAATTTAAAATCATCTATGTTGAACTACTTGCCTTGGTTTGTTTATTGGTTCGATGGAAACATAAAATAATTGTAGACCGTTCCCTCTCTCTGATTGTACAGATTATTTCATTATCTTCATTTTAAAACCAAAACTTATTTAAATATTGTTCCAAAAGTGAGACGGCCCGCGACCGAATGACGAATTGTTTAATTTCACTCTTTGGCTCCCTGGAGCAGTTGTTGGCGCCGTTCACATTAATGCGAAAACAGCTGATTGATTATTGATACTGCAAATAGTTTCTCTGATTAGTTCTCTTCATGTGGTGAAATTGAGTTGGATAAATCCGCTGCTTCTGTTAAAGCTTTGTCTTTGGATAACATGAAAACCCGAAAGTGCAGCTGTCCTCTGTTGCGTCTTTCTTTATTATTATGATTATTTACAGTATGCGTCCACTATTCCACCTTTCAGAAACAACCTCCTCTTTAATGCAGAGATGGTTTGTACTAGCAGCTCATCCAGTGGGGGGAGGGGCTGTAACACACAATCCTCACCAACGCAGGTCTCATCCCACTTGAATCCAGTGAATACAGAATTAAATATATCTCCTGCTGATCCATATTTCATGGCCTTCCCCTCCCAGTGAGACCACACGGCTCACTAACACAACCGCCGTGCTGCACTCCCTGGATTGAAATACAATCGTTTGAAAGATGCATGATGAAATGAAGAGAGTAGCTTGGCTTTATTGATGTGAAAACTTGAAGTGATTTACAGAGAAATGGGCTTTACCTGCCTGCAATGTCTTATTGTGTAATCAAGCAAAAGTGAAAGACAAATTCCAGTTTATTACTGTATTATAAGTTGTTATTATTATTATTACTTGGGGTTTACTCTGTGTAGAAACGTGTAGTTTTAATAGCTGATAGAAAGTTTTTGGAAGAAATGAAAACAGATCTGAGACTGAAGATCATTTGAGAGTAATGGGTAATGCACAGCAAAAAAAGGTTCCAGGAAGCCCCATATGTCTTGAGAGCAACGCCAGTCTTCAATGGAAGGAACCAAGTCTTGAAGTATAGGGATGTCAACAAATATATTATTTTGATATAATGTTTTTTCCTTTCAAATTGCCACAAACGACAAGCTGTGAGTCAACTCGGTCAAATTGAAAGACATGGACATTATACACTGCTGATGAACTTATACTGAGAGATGTGTCAATGAGGGTAGACAAAATATTAGAAACATCTCTCAGCATAACAATGTACAATTCAACATCGCTAACTATATGGTAGCCTCCATAATAGCCATGAAGTTGATTCAAAACCTCTCTGAAACATTTTCAACCAAAACCGAACATTTTAACTTTTATGAATGTGGGATTTATTGCAGGACTGATGTATTAGACTGCATTAGTTTTAGATAAGTGGACCTAATGAACTGGACACTGAGTGTATAAGCTCAGTAATTAATCCTCCAACCAGTTTTGTGGTTTCTTCAGGCAATTTATTATCTGTTCCAATTAGCATCCCATGTGGAATCCCCCAGGGTTCAATACTGGGCCGTTTACTGATCTTGACTTTATTGTTCACTGTACTGCATCATCTCAATTCCTCATAGGGTTTTTAATGTTCTTATGCTTTTGTATGGCTTCATTACCCTGTTTATCTTTATATATATATATATATGTATATAGTTATTTATTAATATATTTATTAACAGTTCCACATATAGTTTTTAAGCTTATAGCTTTTTTGAATGTTTTCATTTTTGTGATCAACAGTATTTTTCTTTCTTTTTTGTATCTACTGTGCTTGTATCTGTTGATCTGGGTAGCTAGATGCAGGGGATAAATAAAGTTGTATTGAATTGAATGCTACCAAGTTTATTCTTCACTGGCAAAATGCAGAAACTAAAAGGGCTCTCTTTTATAGCCAGGCAATATCCAATGAGACCAAGCCAAATTTTAAAAAATTGAATATTAATGGTAGTAGAGTAATTGAGCAGGTGAATTTTGAAAGGGGCCTTAATTAAAGTAAAAGCAACCCTGATGCAATGCAATTTGTACAAAATACCAATATTATTCACCTGATATATGAAGCAATAAAAAATCTGAAGCGGCAGAGAAAACTGAGGCTGTTTAGGGAGCAAGACGTCAGACCAACACAGTTTTTCATTGTTTTGAAGAAACTCTCTCTGCCTGCCAGCCGGATTGTTAGGCTGGTAAAAATAGCTCGGCGGCGGCGGCTGTGAGGCTCAGGCGAGGCTGTGACACCACATAGCACTTTACAAGACGCCTTCTCCCACTGGGAAGCCCACCCTCTGACTCGAATACACATCAGAGGGTACTAAAACAATACCTGGAGACTTCTCTCTCTCATTCATTGTGGAAATAGCTTCACTCCTGCAGTATTACTGCAGTTATTTGCAAAAATATCACTGCAGCAGCTGAGACATGTGTTTGTGCAGAGGTGTGTGTGCATATTTGTGCATAGAAATGCACTTTGATCTCCATTTGTATGTATGAGTGTGTGTGGTGCGGAGAGAGCCAGGGGATGCTGGGATTATTTTCGAGTTGGCTTGATACCTTGCATCCTCGCTGTAAACAGTATGACTTTTACCACTTTGCTTTTTTTTCTATTTCATTATTCCATCGGCGGCATCTCGCTGTAGGTGGAGAGGAATTCCCAAATAGAATTTCTCAGGTGGTTATTGGATTAGGCCTAAGGCGAGGTCACCCGCCCTGTTTTTCATATTATTGCTCACACTATTGTTTGTGGTGGAAACAGAGAGGAGAGACAGAAATAGTAAATGGTGAAGTCAGACTGGCTGGGCTCTGATTGGTCCTGAGACCGATCCTGCTCTGCAGACTCTGTCGAGGCTTTTCTGTCTGGCAGAGGAGGGTGTATGCTTGGGTGTGTGTTTTCAATATAATTTCCAACACTAATGCATACCAAGTGTTATTACGTTGAGTTCCTTTTCCTCAGGAACCAGATAAGAGTTGGAAGTAGCGTCTTTAGCCTTTTAAAAAACGACTCATATGAGCGTTTGCTCATCTAACGCCTCCATGGTTAAAGTTTAGTTAAGTTCAGTCAACTTAAACTACTTGATTAGCATTTGAGAAACATTGTGGAACCAACGTTGAAACAGGACAAAGACACTATTAGAGGCACTATAACGTCACAGTACCTCATGTTAAAATACAGCACTTGAACAAATGACCAGTGTTGTCTTCATGCTTGAGAGGATAGTCACACTTGCATGAGCACTGGAGATCTTTTTTCAACAAAGCATGAACCTCACATTAGGACAGTCTCCTTTGTGTTTTTCCTTGTTTTATGTATTAATGAGTGAAATTCTTATGATTGTGTGGAGCATACAGCTATACCAAGACACCATAACTTCATACAAAACCAGAACCAGAGTGCTGCTTGTACATTATCAAACAATAAATAAGGTTCAAAGATAGAGAAACAACGTGACTAACACTGACTAAAACATTGACTGTACAGTTCTGCAGAAGCCAGAGTGAATACTGAACAGATACAAACAGCAGTGAGGATATTCTGGAGCTCTTTTCGTGGATAACCGTCGCTGTGTGTCCGTGTCAGGATCCGTGTGGCCGGGATTAAAGGTCTGCAGGGCGTGGTGAGGAAGACGGTGAACGATGAGCTGCAGGCCATCATCTGGGAGCCTCAGCACATGGACAAACTGATCCCGTCCATGCTGTTCAACATGCAGGACAGCGATGACCTGGACAGGTACTGCACACACACACACACACACACAATACATGACTATACACACAAATACTAACACATACAGAGTTCAGTCTGGGACGGCTGTAACCGACGTCTTTCTGTGATTCGTTTTCACTGCGACTCATTATTCTGGAACTGCAGCGAAAGGTCACCGTTTGATTTTGTGAGGTGAGAACTATTCTAGTGTGGAGGTGACCTTATTAATGGGCCAAACCTCAACACACAGAAATATCCCTGTCAGTCAATTATACATGCAGAGCTAGTGCTTTTCTCTCCAGGCAATCACAGAAGTAAACAACAAACTTTTCTCCGCCTTTGAGGATAAGGGTCATTTTTATCAGGGCAGCTCGCAGTGCTTCTGATATCCCAGAATTCACCTGTGACTTTTTTATCAAACAGGATCTACTCCTGTACAGAATATCTGTGTGCTGATCAGGTCTTGATCAATCACCCAAATCACCTCTGACCCGCTGAGACCTTTTGTGAGTTTTAAATAAACATTCAGTGGCCACTTTATTAGGTACACCCGTAAAATCTAATGCAATCCAATATCATCTAACATCTCAGCCAGTTTTAATTGACACTGTCAGAGTTATGAATTCAACGAGACGTCTGTTATTGAGCTCGTGGTGTTGACAAACATTTACAAACATGAGGGGGGATGAATGTTATATATATTCCATCTGTTCCTTTTCACTTTTTCTTCATTGTGTGAGGAGGGTCAATCCATCTGGACTCTCTTCCTCTGCACAGCAACACATCTCAGATCCCTCTGGTGTCGCTCTGCTCTGTGATCCTCAGGCTGAATTTAAGCCTCAACATCCAGTTTGGGAATCAGTGTCACTGAGTCCTGTAAACCTCCAGAATCCACTAACCCCCTAAACACACCAAGACACATCCCTGTTAGCCTCGCCTAGATTAGAGATCAGATGTCACAGTTTCCAAACAGTTTGCTGCTGTAATAAAGCTCATGCTCAGGGTTTCAGCACAGAGGGTGTCGTATGCTTCACAGATTGTAAAGCCCCCTGAGGCAAATTTGTGATATTGGACCACATAAATAACATGGAAACCAGCAGAAAGGACTAATGGAGAGCTCTGCTGCTGCCTCAGCGGGTAGTCACACCGGGCTGGTCTTCCTTCTGTCCTCCCCAATATTTTGAGACATACGCAATATTTAACAATGAGAGGGAAGAAAACAAAGTCCTGCCCTTGAGTTTTCACCAGATAATGAAAGACCTTCTTTTTCTCTGCAGCCTTTATTTCCTTCCCAAACATTTCTCTTATCGTGTCTGAGCAGTGTTCTGGGACAGCAGCAGATTTATTGCTCTTACAGTCTGCTGCCTTGGCTGTTTCTTTACTTCCTTGCTGTCACTTTGGGTAAACGTGGAGAGTTTAGCTCAAAGTTAAAGCAGCAGGGCACAAAATTGTTAATTAATTACTTGATTAAGAGAGTTTGGGAAGCAGTTGTGATATCAGAGATACCTTCAGCTCATATTTGCATCGTTTGTTTTTTTAAATGAAAGCGTCCTTTATAAAAAGGAAGTGAAGTTTCGATTTTAAGGATTCAACTTTAATTAATCATAAAGTGGAAACAATCTGACTGAGTGTAGTTGATTGATATCAAGATACGGTAGATATACAAGTGACATTAACAGATGTTAAGGGACCTTTGTTAACTTGTTGTAGTCTGTTTTCTGCTCTCTTTGTTTGACCTTTTACCTCTGTAACATTTGCTGCCTGCAGTGCGAGAGAGTCAGGATCTAAAGTAAATCCCTCTGTTAGATTTGTTGTAAGTCACTCTGGATCGGAGCGTCAGCTGAAGGAATATAAACCTTCGCCTGAAGTCGATCTTGGGAATTAAAGGCCTCGCTCTCCTACCGCCTCCACACACCTCAGACTTCATTATGTCTGTTCAATCCTCAAAACCCCGTCCTGAAGTCCGGGTGGAGGAGGAAATCCCGGCGATGTGTCACACTGAGGAGTTTTCTGCGTCTCCTCGGCCCCCCCTGGGACTGCGAGCGCTGCTCTGCTTTCACCGGGAAGATTTATCATCGCAAAGATCAACGAGGCAGGACAGGAAGCTTAACGCTGGTCTCTCTGTTTCACCTGTTGGCTTACCTTTACTCTTCTTCTTTTGTTTGTTCTTGTCTTTATTCTGCGTTCTTCACCCCCCCCCCCCCTTTGTTTCCCAGTTGACTCCTCGCCTTTCTGTTCTCCTCTCGTCTCCCACATCTCCTCTTAATATTCAAATTTAAAGTGGGGTGCATGAGTGCAGCCTGATGGGCTAAACCCAGGGCAAAAACATCCACATATATAGAGGTTGTTTTTGTTTAAATGTATTTTATTTAACCAGGAAAGTCCCACTGTGGTCAGAAAGCTCTTTTGCGACAAAACAATATTAAAAAGAAACTCCCTGATTTATTTTCCCTCCTCATCTCCTCCTTTCTTCCCTCTCCTCCCACCTCCTCTCCATCTCTTTTATTCTGTTTCTCCTTTTTTAATACGCCTCTCCTCTATTCCTCACTCCCACCGTGGCTTCCTCTCTGTCTCGTTCTGGTGGTTTCCATGTGAACAAAAAGCTATTTCTGGACCCTGTTTTTTCTTCTTTTTTTGTATTCCTCCTTGTGTGTTTTTGCTTTCTGTTCTCCACCTAAAGCCCCACAAGCACCTTCACATGTGGAGGAATGAAGGGGTTAGGATGTGATCCGAGCCCGGCCGGTGATTTGGACATGTTGGAGCTTCTGTCAGGGTGACGACACAGGGAGGCTCTCCTCAAACCTGTCCATCCTGAACAGAAAACAGCAGTCATTGTATAAACCAGTCGCTCTGGTTGGTTCAAGACTGAAAACTCGTACATTGAGTCGTGCCAGATTTTAAACAGGTTTGTCTCAGGAAAATGCAATAAAATCAAAGTATAACTCTGAAGGTTCAGTGTGGTGTAAAGCAGGTTCAGAATTAAACAGAACTGGTTTCAACCTGAACCAGGATCAGGAGAGCTGTCGTTAACAATCTGCCCACTCGTTTATGTGACTATATCAGCCCTCACGCAGCTGAATGTGTTTTCAATCCACAACATTTTGACGTCATTAGAGGCTGTTTTTAATTCTGCGAATAAAGATCCAGACTGCACGTTTCTCTTGATGTGAATCACATTCATGATGAATTCGACAAATATCAAAAGACATTGTAATAAAGTGAAGAGCTCTGACACGATCATTAACTGATTAGTTGATTCACTGAACTGATAACAGTTCTAATAATCTATTAATTGTCTAAGTTTATCAGGCAAAACAAGCATTCTGTGTTTCCAGCTTGGCAAACGTGAACATGTAGCAGCTCAGTTTTTATATCATCTTAAACTGGATCACTCTGGAGTTTTGAGCTGTGAAATAAGTTCAGTTTCCCCCGTTATTGTTATTATTATGGGCAGATAGTTTTGCTTTCTAATGAAATGTTTTACCATCAGCAGGATCGCTTGAAACCTAAGGAAGCCATGCAGCCCCTCCTTCAATAGACACGCAGACCTCTGCAGTCAACATGTGCACCTGTATCCTCGTGCACGTGCTCGTACGTGTGCTAACAGAGCAGGAGATACAGACAAAACAGGACCTGCTCATAAAGACATTGCTCCATACCACCACTAGTGGTCAAACCCTCCACAGGGTACCTGTGATGTTCCAGAGGAGTGGAGGATATGTGTCAGTGACTGTCAAACCTGCTGAGAAAATCTGAGGGGGGACAAATATAAATATTGGTTCACAGAAAACAAATTTGAACTCTCTTTTCTCCTTTTTAACTGTGAATTTGCATATCAGGCCTCTCTTTGATGAAAAGTGTCACACTGTACATCAAAGAAATCACCTTGAGAACAACCTTCACCAACTGTGGACGTCATTAGCACATGAAAACCACAATTTCCTTTTCAAATCATGCCAGTGCACCCTACCAGCTTTGCTTTGTAGTCGGTTTGACTTGCACGTGTGAGCCCGGTCGGGTGTGTCCTTCAGCAAGACACAAGCAAAACATGTCCTTCAGACCGACCTGCTGCTCCTGCACCGATGAGAAGCTCCGACCCCGCAGAGAACAACCAGTCCTCATACCACAAAACAGATCGTCCGTCAGTGTCTCCCACAAGGACTCAGAGGGTTTTCTGAGGCTGTGTTAGGTTTAGGCTACAAAAACGACTTGGTAGGCTTTGTTGTTGCCAGTTTATTAGGTACACCTAGCTAAAACTGATGCAGTCTAATAAACCGTCCTGCAGCACATCCTCCCCTCATTAAAGTCATAACGTTCAGAGTTTGTTGAAGCCGCGTCACAGCGGTGTTGATTCGACTGGATGATCATTTTGGAGGCTGGAGTTGGTGGAGCTGTAGGATTTATCGCAGGACTGTTTTATTAGACTGCATTCGTGTACCTAATAAACTGGCAACTGACTGTAAACACCAGCAATAAACAGGACAAGCTGACCTTTCACTTCACTGCTTGATGGGTGTTGAATGTGGACAACCTTAACGAAGTACTTTATATTGCAAATATTATGTTAACCCTCCGTCCACATACTGTGTGGGGCTGGGTTTCATGGTTGGGGATAGAAAGCCATGTCCTTATGGCTCTCCACAGTTAAAGATCCAACCGTCATGTTCACCTTGTCGTTCTCTTTAATCCGACAGTTTTGTTCTTGCTCTCTTCTCCTGCTGCAGTCCAATCAACATATCTAATCTTCCGTGATTTAAACGGAAATACAGCCTTTGCATAATCCATATATAATCATGGTGCATATATTCCTTTAGCTGCGGCGCGTTCATCACCTCGGGGGAACATCTCTGCGTTAATGACAACATTCCCGCCCTTTTCTCATGGTCTTCCTGCCACTTAATGAGCAGATCCCGCAGTCAGATCTGAAGCTGGAAGTGTGTTCTTTGAAGGAGGAGAGGCAGGATGTGTGAGGTTAAACAGGAAGGACGTGTCGTTAAATATTAAAATCTGACTTCAACTGCTAAAAATCTGGCCATTTCTGTATTGGCTAGATTTTTGTTTTTATTCATTTCCTAATTTAGCATGAACTCTGCACTAGATTCACTGAACCACCAGTCTTTACAGTTGTCACTACAGAACTGTATAAAGAGTTATCATGGAAAGCCTTTTTTTCATCCTTGTATTTGTGTAGTTTTACACAAACAGTAAAAGTAGTTTAACAGGTGGTTTCTCTTCTGAGACCGTTCTTGCTGAGAGAGGACATTTCTTGCTGAATTAAATCTTCTTCTTACCTGCAGACCTCTGAAATATCACACACACACAATTCAAACCGGTTCAGCTGGTTAGGGAAGCCATTGACTAATCAGAGCTTTGTAGGAGGGATTAACAAATAGGGATGTTATTTTCCTACATTGCCAGCTACATCCATGCAAAATGACGACAAGCGTGGATTCGATGGAAGCGGCTGTACAGGTAAATAGCACCTCTGGTGTCAGCACTAGATATGCTCATACATCAATACTCTACTTGGTTACAACACTAAGGCTAGCTAGAACTAACATTTTAAAAACCCTTTTAAAACGTTAAGACAACATTGTATCGGCAGCTCGTGTGGTTTGAAAATTGGCAGCTAAAGGTTCTTATCGGGTAAACGTAGACCAGGGTAATATTAGGTATTTGAACAACCAACCAGTGCCATTGTTGTTCTGGAGACAATCTCAACATAGTTATGTTTCAACATAAACATAACCCTAACCCATGGATCAGCACCGAGTTGTAATCAAAGTCTCTCAAAGGGAATCGAAGGCTTCTCCCGTGTCACAGACAAACCACTGCTTTGTTAGTCTGCTCTGTGATCCTAAGCGTCACTCCAGCTAGATATGATCGAAAATGTCCTGGAGATAAAAAAAAAAGAAGAAGAAATGCATCACCTCCCAGTCATCGGAGTAAAGAGTCCAAACTGCACAGTAATCATCACGATCGTCGTCTGTAATCATGCAGCTTACATCACTTTGTCATGTCGCCTGATTCATACGTCTGCAATCACACGCAGCTTGCAGCTTTGCTTTCCCTCCGTCCGTCTGGTGTCTCTTGCATCGTGAATGTATTCCTAAAGCAACTGAAGAAGAAGGCAGTCGCTCTTTATTTTATAGGGAAGAGACACCAGACATTTACTGCTAAGACCAGAACAAGTTTGTCAGCAACACTCGTTTCAAAACAGAATACCTAAATAAATCTTGTTTGTTCGTCATGCTGCCCTCCACCTGAGAAAAGGAAAGAATTGTTTATAGAGCAGAATTTAGTAATAAGAAATTTGAGGGTAATAATTAATTAAAGCTGCATTACTTGCTTTTTGGCCACTAGAGGGCAGAAAAGCACAGAAACCAGCCGACAGACACATAGCTCTGACCCTCACCTACTGGCTAACATGTTAGCACTTTGTTTCAAAGCCTAAATCCACCCAACATGTTCAGTCTCACCTGATTTATGTCCTCTAATGAAGCGTTGTTTAATATTTTAAACTTGTCTGGCCATTCAGTGAACACCAGCAAAAGGGAAGTGGAGATGTTTAATTTACTGCTCAAATAACTAATTTCCGTTCACTTTGTGTTGTATAATATTTTGATGATTAATTGATTATTGGTTGTTTATGTGTCCCATAATAGATTAAGGGTATTTACATTTCCAACTACTGTTTGGTGTTGGGCAGGAAGTGTACAGTGTGTTTTCGGAGCTTTTTAGCTAAAAGCAGCTGCTGGAAACACTGAGACTGAACAGTAAATGTGCTATAAAACCAAAAGTTGGAGCTTAAACACGGCAAAAGGTTCTGTAGAGCTGCAGAGTTGGTGCAAGTGATTTATCAGAAATCTTTCCCCCAACACGCTGTTCAGTTTGGCCGTGCAGCTCTTTGAATAGGAACATCCTGTATATGGAAGATGGATGTTAGCTCTGATAATGATGCCAGTTTTCTGCCCATTCAGAGGCCGACCTCCCTCCTTCGAGCAGCTCAGCATCACTGCAGTCCAGCAGCATCCTGTCAAACAAAATGTCCATCAGCAGGGTTGGGGTTTGTCAGTTTAATAGTGTGACTAAGCGCTCGCCACAAAAACACAGTTAGACGTTGGCCTCTGAGGGAATAACTGCTCCGGAGGAAGAACCATGTTTTTTTTTTACTTCCCCGAACACGCAAACACAATCTGCTCCGGATAATGTTGTTCCCAAACACGGCCGTGGTCAGTTTTCCCCGCGGCGGCGTGTGGTGGGCTTTCTAATCGAGCCTTGGCGGACTCGGTGGGAAGCCGCGGTCAAGGGCGTTTGATTCTGTTAATTGCTTCTCAGGGAGGGCGGACGTGGGCAGAAAGCAGAGGTGGAGAATGAAGAAAAGCTCCTGTTTCACAATTAAATGCTTGCGTTGTTCAATAGCACACACACACACACACACACAAGCGCGCACACAGTGTTGTGTTTTAAGGCAGCACCTTGAAAATGACTTTGACCTCCATTTTTTTCCCCCCCTCAATTTCCTTCATCACTGAAGTCACACATTCGTCTCGGCTCCTTTGTTTCTTTTAACCTCATCAGGGCTGACTGCCTGATTAAAGACCCACATGTGGTTCAGGAATTCATGACTAATTCTCTAAATAAAATAATGAAATTAACAGTCCAGGCATGCAACAAAGAGCCTCAGACTGAGTTGAACCTGGGACACTGTTCAACCCCTAATTTCCTTTTCATCGTAATATTAGTGGCACTACAATTCAAACTGACACATTAAATTTCCAGTTCATCGCATGTAATTGTGAAGCAAATCTGCAAATCTCAAGGGTCCATGGAGGTAAATGTTGTTAGCTACTCATGTCCCTGAGCGTCCACGTACCAAACCTGGAGGTGAAGTGTCTCGTACCTCCGCGGCGGTAATGAGGGAGCTTGATGTGCTGCTGTCTCAGTTTCCTGCTTAAATTGATCCTGTTGGTCCAGGAATTGATCTGGTTTCTCTAAATAAAAGGACTGGCTTCCAGTTGAGTTTACAAGCCACTTTTAGATTGTTTGTGTTATATCGTCTGTTTGCACACAAGACATTTGCACAAAGACGTTTTCTAATTGTCTGTCCCACGAGCGTGTGATGGAACTGCTCATGTTGAAGCATCTTTTTAAACTTAAAGTTTCTTCTGTCTTGAGCACAAAACTACAGTGATTGTGTGTTCAGGTGACCTCCATGCAGCACTGAGCCTGAACGCATCATGTGCAGACACTGACGGAGGACGGAGACTGGTGCTGCTGCTCTGCTAACGGGCTGCTGTCACTAGCGGGCTCCATTATCCGTTTGTGAGCTTTAATGTCCACATGTCCCAACACTAAACCTCAGTCCCCCGGTACATACTTAATACTTTAAATGGTTATTGTGTGTTTACTACCGTATCAGAGCCCCCCAAACTGTGCAACAACCTCCCTGTCCTCTTGACAAAACACATTTCTAAACATTTTCCTGTGTGTCTTTATCGATCAAAGCACAAAATACTTGTCTTATATTATTCTGGCGTTATGTTTAGTCTTACTATATACTACTTACTATAACAATAAAGGTTATTATTATGAATATTTAATCACCACCACAGCCCAATATTCATAGCCATGGCAGCATCTCATTGGACATTTCCACATATCCTGTTCATCATTTCCTCCACGTTTCCTTTAATTCATTCTAACATGTGTTTATATGAAGCCTGCAGGATCCTGTCTAGAATTTAAATTACACATCTGTCCTCAGGAAGAGTTTAATACTTTCTTTGTATTTTTCTACAACTACCACTCATCATCGCTCCATTAAACAGCACCAACCCACCTGCTGCTACAGGAGAGATTTTCATTTTTTTTTTTTTTTATCTCTCATGTCCCTGCTTCTAACAAGCAATAAGCATTTAATTTCCCCTGAACCGCCTGTGTGGGCCGACAGTAATTGCATTGTTTCCCTCCTGAGACCCGGCTGCCTACAGTCCATCTGTGACTGGGCTTGTTGCCACGAAAGTGAGTTACTATTGCATTATTTTATCAATATAACACATAACGGGAGGCCTGCTTGGTCTCCTGCCAGGACTGTGGATTCTTGGCAAATCAGCAGGAAATGACAAAGTTGTACACAAGAAGTTTTATTTTGTATGTAAAGCTGCAGGATCAACAAGGTGGCTGCGGAACAACAATCACAAGCTAATAGAGACAGCATGTGTTATTTGTTCAAATGTTTAAAATAGGTGTTATCTTGTTATCCATCTCGTGGTCTTGTGAGTAATGACTCTCTCAAAGGCGACGGCTGAAGGAGGTTTTGGGGCGACTGTTTGAACAAACACAACGTCTGAGTTTGAAACCAGAGACTGCTGTTAGCATCCCGCCTGCTAGCGTCAGTCCAGCTGATGTCTTTTAACCTGCAGTGTTTCCCATAGCAACAGGACTTCTGCTTGATGTTGTGTCACCAGATAATAACTCCATGAACTAAACGAACTTCTTTCAGCTGGTGGCCAGATGTTTTTATTACTCATGTCATGTAAGTGATAATTAATTCAGAAATATAGAGAATAACGGTAATCAATAACGCCTCATCTGTTCTTTTCATATATTGGCATACCTTAGAGTGTCTAATATAATATTCATCAACTTAAAAATAAATGTGCATCGACTTTCCCTGGGTGCAGTCAACCCTCTTGATTTAAATTAAATGAATAGATTAATACGTATATGTAGTAGAAGTATGATTAATATATAATATATTCGGACCTTCATCCGTGGCCAGAAAACTAAACACTTGTGAGACACTTTCTTGATTCGATCTCACTGTGCGAAGTGATGAAAGAAGAATCAAGAAGATGATTCGTTGTTGCAGAGCAGTGAGTCATCGGATTCAGAATATCCTCGAGTGTGACTGATAATCTGGATTTGGGATTAAATTGCATTGTTTGCTCCTTTTTTTAGCGTGCAGTTCTCCTCATGAAGATGCTGATTTAATTTCCATTGACTGTCCTCCTCCTCCTCCTCCTCCTCCTCCTCCTCTCTGTTCTCCCTCCCAGTCTTTCTGTATCTCCACCTCCCTCCTCCGTCACTCTCCCTCTTCCTCTCCATTTCCCAACAACTCTTTCATCTTTGTGTTCATCATTTGATTCCACTGCCTTTGTCTCGTAGCTCTTACGTCATGTTAATGAGGTTTCATTTTGTTTTTTATCGCAGCGTTTCTTAAAGCAGCAGCTTGAAACTCGTTCTCCTGCGTTCTTATCAGCAGCACTCGGATATAAAACGACGCCTACTTTCTCTCTGGAAGTTGTAGCTTCAGCCTGAAGGCGAGGCTGTTCTTGTTCTTCATCTGGGTTCAAATCAAAAGAAAAGGTTTCTGCAGGAGATGATGAGCTTCATTTAAGAGGTTTCAAAGGGCTTCCAGTGTGAAGGGAACGTGTGAACTGCAACACCAGGACACATTCAATTATTTATCCAAACAGCACCGGGGGACAGCAGCTCTCACCTTCTGTCCAGTTTTATTTGCAGTTCAGGTTTTTGTTATTGGGAGCAGTGTTTTGGTACAAAGAGCCTTTTCATGGTTTATTGTGGATCGCGTGATTCAATATAAACTCCTGGACACTAGATAACATTTCTTACAGTGTTTCTATTTCCTGATGTACACACACACACACACACACACACACACACACACACACACACACACACACACACACACACACACACACACACACACACACACACACACCCTATCTGGTTGAGGCTGATCAATACTCTCGATTTCTCCCTTTTTTTCAGCTGCTCTGATTGATTTCTTTTCAGCCTTTCCTCCGTCTTCAGTCCTCTTCTCTCTGTCTCACTCTGTCTCTCTCTGTCTCTGTCTCACTCTGTCTCTGTCTGTCTCTCTCTCTGTCTCTGTCTCACTCTGTCTCTCTCTCTCTCTCTGTCTCTGTCTCTGTCTCTGTCTCACTCTGTCTGTCTCTGTCTCACTCTCTCTCTCTCTGTCTCTCTCTCTGTCTCTGTCTCTCTCTGTCTCTCTCTGTCTCTGTCTCACTCTGTCTGTCTCTCTCTGTCTCTGTCTCACTCTGTCTGTCTCTGTCTCTCTCGCTCTGTCTCTATCTGTCTCTCTCTGTCTCTGTCTCACTCTCTCTCTGTCTCTGTCTCACTCTGTCTGTCTCTGTCTCACTCTCTCTCTCTCTGTCTCACTCTGTCTCACTCTCTATCTGTCTCTGTCTGTCTGTCTCTGTCTGTCTGTCTCTCTCTGTCTCTGTCTATCTGTCTCTCTCTCTCTGTCTCTCTGTCTCTCTCTCTCTGTCTCTCTCTCTGTCTCTCTGTCTCTCTCTCTCTGTCTCTGTCTCTGTTTCTGTCCTAAACCTCTCTGCTTTCTTTGTTTACGATGTGATGTGTTCTCTCTGTCTGTCTCTCTCTGTCTGTCTCTCTGTCTCACTCTGTCTCACTCTCTATCTGTCTCTGTCTCTCTCTCTGTGTCTCTGTCTCTGTCTCTCTCTCTCTCTGTCTGTCTCTGTCTCTCTCTCTCTGTCTACCTCTCTGCTTTCTTTGTTTACGATGTGATGTGTTCTCTCTGTCTGTCTCTCTCTGTCTGTCTCTCTGTCTCACTCTGTCTCACTCTCTATCTGTCTCTGTCTCTCTCTCTGTGTCTCTGTCTCTCTCTCTCTCTGTCTGTCTCTGTCTCTCTCTCTCTGTCTGTCTCTCTGTCTCACTCTGTCTCACTCTCTATCTGTCTCTCTGTCTGTCTCTCTCTCTCTCTCTCTCTGTCTCTCTCTCTCTCTCTCTGTCTCTCTGTCTCTCTCTCTCTGTCTGTCTCTCTCTGTCTGTCTCTCTGTCTCACTCTGTCTCTGTCTCACTCTGTCTCTCTCTCTGTGTCTCTGTCTCTGTCTCTCTGTCTCTCTCTCTCTGTCTCTGCCTCTGTTTCTGTCCTAAACCTCTCTGCTTTCTTTGTTTACGATGTGATGTGTTCTCTCTGACAGGGCCGGACACCCCAGCACACCTTCAGGGGCGGGTCAGGATGGCGAGGAAAACCCGGCAGCGCTGGCAGAGAGCTGCTTCAGGGAGCTGCTGGGCAGGGCGGCCTACGGCAACATGAACAACGCTGTCCGACCCGTGTTGGTGTGAGTACCATTAGCTACATTACAGCTAGCCATCTGCTTAATCCTGTTGCACTGTTTCAGACATTTGAATCCAGACAGCCCTTCTATCTTTCATCTATCTATTAACCCTTTCATTTCTGTCAAAGGAACAATGCAGTGCATTACCATGCAGTAATAATACAACAACGAAAATGAATGCAGACTTGACGTTCACTGTGATGTATTATCTACTGCATTTATATTGCTCGTATGCAGCCCGTCAATTTTCACTCCACTTCCTGTTTTGTCTTTTTACTTCTGGTTGCTGGCTGAAGTAAATACCAGTAAAAAGTCTCACCACATCCACCACAGATAGCATATTAAAAAGACCATCTTTGGTGCAATGTTCGGCGTTAACTAGCTTACGGTGTGTTGCAGCAGCTGTTCCTATGATGAAAAATGTCAAGAGCTCTAATGCTAATGTTATAGTATAAATCATATTTTATTGATGATATAGTTTTGGAATAATTAGCTTGTTACATAATAATGATAAATACCATGTCATGTTAAACTGCCTCCACTGTCAGTCTGTCTTGTATTAACACACTGAGACACCTTCTGTTATGATACCATATTGTTATAAACACAAATCAATGAGTCTGCAGTCGGTTTTTTATTGTGATCAGTCCCTTTTATAAACTCACGTATCAAAGTTTTGATTTGTGCCGACCTCTGACCCACCTGCATCAGCTGTTCACTTCACATGGCTTTGTCTTTGTAGCTAAATGAGTCCTGCAAGATTCATTTTCAGGTTTCTCTGCTTCATTATTGAGTTTAATTCTCTTTGTTTTCACCTAAACAAAGGAAGTCAAGGAGGAAACAAATCAGGATTTCATTCAAACTGGTGCCAACGTGCTTGATGTGAACACGACCTTAATGCCACATTTTCTTTTTTAAATCAAGGCAATGTACACAAAGACCTTCCTCTACTCACTCTGCACTGTTCACATTCATAACCTGCCTTATTACATGTTGGAGTCATGACACAGACAGCAGGACAGGTGACAGGAAGCAGGGACAGCAAGTAAACCTGCCGCCCAATAACACACACACACACACACACACAAAGATACACACAGATATGCAGACTCCCAATACACAGAGGAAATTAAATGAGCTCTCTTATCATGCGGGCGGCTGCCGTGTGAACGCGGCACACCGCCGCCACCCGGTGACCGTCTCCCCCTCCTGGGATTTGAATATCCTCGTCGCCGCTCCTATTGGCCGCGCTGCCCCGCCACTCAGCGCGGTTCGCATAAATTCGACAATTACCGAGTGAACGGCCGAGCCCCGCTGAGATTTTCTCTGTTTCTGCTCCGTTGAGCTGCTCTGAGTGCAGGCCTCTCTTCCGTCCTTTTATCCTCTGCAGCTTCAGGAGGAAAGGCTCATGCAGATATTTAAATTAGTGGGTTTCTTCGTATGTTTTAGCCTCGCTGGCAGCGCAGCTCCAGGGATGGTGATGTCATTCGTTTAGTTAGTATGCTGGTCCGACAGTTTGCCACTGAATTTTGTCAAGACGTTGGTGTTCTTTAGAGGATGTATCCTAATGACAATGGCGATCCTCTGACAGAGATTAATGCTAACATGGCATGCTAAAACCTTACTTCACATGCTAAGTTTGTGCATTACATTTTCTTACGCTGCTGTTTTTTCTTCATAGATATTAACTAGGCTAACAGGCTAAATGTTTTACTAAACTTAGTATGTAAGCGTTCTGAAAATGACATGCGAAGTGCACGTGTAGTAGCATATGCACATGATGAATATTACCTGCCGTAACCAGCCTACCTGACTGAACAGAGAAGGAACAGTTTATCACGTCAGTTAAAGACATATGTCTAGAACAAAACATGGAGCGTGTTAACAAACATGCTAAACATTGTAGTAGGCTTCATTTGTTAACACTTTGGGCATGCTAGCATGCTAAAAAACAAAATGTAACGTTATGCATGTTAACAACCTAACTGTAGGTATGCTAACAAGCTAACACATTAGCATGTTTGCAAAAAGAGTTGGATCACTTGTTTATGTTTTGGCGTTGAGGACTGACTTCCTGCTGTAAGCTGCTTGATAGGTATGAGCCCTGATGTCTCAGTGTGTAATCTGCACTTCTGCCGTCTTTGCTCTTTGTGTTGCTGCTGCTGAGTTCACGTTAAAGCAGAAGAGATGCTCCCCCTAATGTCCATAGCTGCTCATTGCATCGTAATTATTTTTATTTTATTTAAGACATGTAATTCTATCAATAATCATTCCTCTCCTGGATAGTACTATCAGTAGCAGCAGTAATGTTGGTAGAAGTGATAACAGTAGTACTGAGTGTGAAAAGTCAGGGGATGGTGTTGCCACTGGGGGCCATTTGAGTTTGAGGAGTCATTATCAGTGAGAACATCATGGGCTCCCAGGGGCCTTTTCATGGAAACGCAGTAAAGATATTGGACTCATTCTGTTCACTCTGCCTTTAATGTTGGTGTGTACTCACGTAGTCGTGAACACACACACACACACTTAAACGTCCCAGTGTTCTTTGATTGGCTCAGAAACAGCATATCACTCTCCTTGCACATTACTATTTGTAATGACTGTGATAATTTAGCAGCGATACTTTAAGAAATACACAAACTAAATTAGTGAGAGTCCTTTATGGCTGAAGGGATGCTATTTCAGTATTATCACCTTTAATTGGTGATAACTGGGTGTTGGTCACCAGGACGACACATCACAGCAATTAACGGCCAGATCCTGAAATGAAGCAAATCAATTGGTGCAGAGACAAGAGAGCGAAAGGTGTTCATGCTAACAGATATTAAAGGTAATGACAAAATTAGAGAAAGGGTGAAATTATTTCGTCGTCTCATGTTAAGCAATAGCTTTGCTCGATTGTAGTTTTACTTCAGCCAGAAAGACCCTCCAGGTGATAACAATGATTTGGGCGTGAGGACATTTGGCAGCGCAGCTCTGCTCACCACTTTAGTACAGACTATTTATGAAATTGGTGGTGATTCCCTGACTTCCCTGAGGTTTACATAAACACACATTCATGTCCTCCTCAGGATGATTTGTAATAACTTTGGTGATCCCTTAACTTTTCATCTGGCTAACTTTTAGTGCAAATTAGCAAATGTTAGCATGCTCCTGTGCCAAAGTACAGCCTCACAGAGCTGCATGGCTGTAGAATTAATGTCTGTTTCATCACTGATGTCTGTTTTAAATTGGCTGACAACAAATGATTAGATTTGTTCTATTACGTCAAACTAAAGGTACAGTAAGTGAATGACATCGTACATTTCAGGCCGACGCTCAGTAAACAGGACTTTTATTGAGTGCAACAGTAGAATAAGCTGCAGTTCACTTACACGTTACAAACAATCAATAGTACTGGCGCCTGAAGGTCTGAGCCATGACAGTTTACCCAATGTCTGTCACAACACACTGATATAAAGTCCAAAGAGGGAAGAGAAAGAAATTAAAGCCATGAAGGAGTGAGAAAGTGAAAGTAAAGGGCTTGTGTGTTTCTATGATTACAGGCGTTTGTTGTGTCCTGGTTGAGGTAACTGAGTCATGTCTCTCAGGTCAGGTCTGCTCTTTATGTTCAGCTCTGTCAGACAGTTTGTTAGCATGAACTCAAACAAGCGTTGCCAAGACGTTTGTCCAGTGGTCATGGAAACAAAAAACCGAATAAGTCTCAGCCATCATTAAGAAGTTTTGCATTTTGATTTTCTCTTTTGGAGAAAATTTGCCAGTTTAGGATGAACAGCAACACAAAGCGGTTAACCATGTCCCTATTTACGATAGGAGGCCATAAGCTCTCCACACAATTGCTTCACGCTGGTGGGAGCCATTGTTTTCCAATGGAGAGAGTGGAACCAAACATGGCGGCAGGGCTACCTTGAAAGTTGTGTTTGTCAACTATAAAAACAACTGAAATGAAATATCGTATAAAAATGGACAAAACATGAGACGAAACCCTGAAAGCATCAAGACAAAGCAAAAATAAATCTAAATGCACTACAAAGGAGAGGACGGCTGCCTCTGATGCTACCAGGAAGTTTCCTGTAAGAGAAGAAAAGCTTAATAAGCTCGTCCATTATAGTTGAATTAGTTTAGCCTTGTTACACTGATGCAGCAACCATTTGTCCCTCAAATTGAATTATTTCATGGTGTTTCTGTTTTAATTGAAGGTAATTTAGACTTGCAGTCCTGTTGTCTGTGATTGCTGTAGCTAATTAGTTCTCTAGAGAGCCTTCCCAGAAGCCAAAGACTCTTTGATTGACGAGATTTCAAACAGTGATAGTGAGAAAACGCTGAAAATCTGCACCTCCATTTTCTGAGTTTGACGTAACATTTTTTTGTGACATTGGACCGTTGAAATCAAAAGCTTCCCAGTAACCATATCTCAGAAACATATAAAATAACATAATGTAAAAAGAGTCAAAGTGACAAGTTGTAAATAAGTTGAGCTGTAGCAACAGTAACCAACTGCTGCGAGCAGATTTAACAATTAATTACATAATATTACTGTGACTGCTTGACAGCTGTAGGGCCTTTTCAAGAACTGAGCTGCATATAATCATTTTTCTCCCCCTTTGGCTTCATTGGTTTCCTTTTTTCCCTCCGAGCCATTTGTTTAAAGCTCCGCATCTTTTCCTCTTTTCCTCCTTGAGTCCTTGAGCTGACTTCACATTTACCCGACCCTCTCATTAGCTCCTTCTTTGACTTTTCAATGACCTTGGATCAATGAGTAACGCCAACAGCTAAGCTCTTTCTTTTATATATTAAATGCATCATAACCTGTTGGTTTAAAAAGGAACTCTGTTTACATGAATGAGTAAGATGTTGCACATAGAATGTCTTTCCAGACACCCAGTGGGAGAGACTGTAACATCCTGGAGTTTGATGACACATATCGTGTGGTTAGCCTAGCTTAGCATAAAGACTGGAGGCAGGGGGAAACTGTTAGCCCGGCTCTGCGATAAATGTGCTTACCAACGCCTCTTTAGCTAGCTAATTAACATATTGTACCTCTGTTATTTGACTTGTACATGACGAGAAAATGACTATTTGTGGTTTTCATTTAATTTGTGTCATGTGTAGCTCGTCTGTCAAGAGGAAGTAGGGGGACGTCGCAGCGCTTTAAAACCTTGTAGGAAGGAGATTATTGGACGCTGGTTACTGCTGTTCGTTTCACATTTGAGGTTGTGCTTGTCTGTCTGCAGCCTCTGTGCTCGTTGGCGAGTAAAGTCTGCTCATGGACGAAGATAGCAGAACTTTGTAAACAGGCTTGTTATTTAGTGTAGCAGGTGTGTCTCCTCTTCCTCTCTATCCCAGCGTCTCTGTCTGTCCATGTCTGGTTCGAAGGAAAATCACTTCTTTTCAGTCACCAGGAGGAGGAAAAGTTTTGAATGAACGACCTCCATCTGTCTTTTGTCAGTCGGACTCAAAGAGCTGCACCTGAGACAAACCTTCATCTCTATTGTTGCATGTTTTAGAGTCTGTATGTAAAACCTCTGAGGAAGATGAGGTGACATCAGCTGATTAATGACGGTGGACACAACATGTTGCAGATTAGTTGTGATGGTGATTCATAACTTAATTTATACAATTTGATTGAAAGAACCTGTCCGTCACTTCTTCTTCTGTGTCTCTCGAGTAAATCACAAAGATCAGTTTGGTTTCAGCCAACTCCTGGAAGAAATATCTTTATCTTGCGAGATGCTCCACTACGTTCACCAGCTGGTCTCTAGCTGTGTCCGTCTGCTGTGTGGTGCTGGGCAGGTGGTGTACGGTGGCTCTGTCGGAGCTGCCTGCTGCTGGAAACACTGAGACTGAACTAAATGTGTTGCTAAACCAAAAGTAAGAGCTGAAAGAGCCGGTGCTAATTCTCACCAACGTCTGCTGGTTCCAGCTTGTTCAATGTAAAGATTTGCTGCTTTTCGGTGATTTATTTATATTTAAAAGCATTTTAAAGACTTCACTTTGGTCTCTCGGAATTAGTTTTTTAGCTTTTAACATTTTTAGCCAAAGGAATTCCTTGGATTGATTCCTTGGAGTGTTAGTCGTTGTTTGCAGCCCTGAGTATGTTTTTCCAGCCGTCAGCTCTCTTTCCACAGTCTGAGACAATCCCACAATCCTTTTACCCAGCGACACCTCCTGTCCTCTCTGTTGACACCCAGTCAGCGCTCATGTCAGGTCTGACACCCGACACAGGAAGTCTGCCGAGCACACACACACACACACACACACCAGTCTTCAGCCCACACTAACCAGTGTTAAAGGCTGCTGTTGTTCCGAGTGTGTCGTCCTCACACTCCCAGTCTGTTACTGTAAACGAGTGTGTGTGTGTGTGTGTGTGTGTGTGTTTAGACAACATCTTCCCAGTGTCACCTCCAGCTCTGAGCACGCTGGCATCATGCGCCCCCTGCAGGCCAGGCGGCGCCACATCAGCTGGTGCAGTGAGAGACAAAAACCTGCCGTGACTTCTGTTGTGTTTCTGACTTTGTAAACCCAGAGAGTGTTTATATTGGACTGACTGAGGGTCAGTTCAAGTGCTGATGTGTCTGAAAGTGTAGTGGAAGACATCTGCTCGAAGCTTTGAGACTTCCTGGCCAGTCAGTTTGTGACTAAAAGGACAAACCTGTATCAAAAGTGTGGTGGACCTGATGGGATGAATCTCAGTTGATTTTTAGTCATGGGGGTCCAATCAGAACCACGTCCAGCTGCACTGTGTTTTCTGCTGTTAGTTTGTAACCACCAGCAGAAACATGAGTTTCCTTGTTCTTCTTTTGTAATTTTGTCCATCTTTTCTGTGAGTAATAAAATTATATTCACCACGTTGATAACTGAGATCTGGTCACATCGCTAAGACTTTGAATACAGTGCTATCATAGTGTTTATTCTATACATTCTTCTTCCTTGTCAAAACTTACCAATTCAACAACTGTCAGAGATTCAGGTGTGTTATGATGGTAGCGGCTAATGTAGCCTGCAGCTACAGATCTCTGGTCAGCTCTCGTCTTTCTGACTCAGTTCAGTTTCTAACTTGTAGTCTCCGGCTGACGCTGACATGTGTCGTGACTTCACACAGCTCTCTCTGAAACACCTGGAAACACACGCTGAGGTGTAAAATTGGTGGAGTTAAGCGGAGGTAACACGTTCTTTAAGAAGGCACACGATTTACACGTTTACGTTTTGGCTTATTCCACTGTAACAGCAAAAGTGACTTGTACATAGATGGGCATCTTTGGCTCCACATAGGCCATATTATAACAGGTAGTTGTTTTAACTGGCAGACATACTTAATGCCTTTCAGGCGTAGCTTTGCCAGTACCGCTATATCATTTTTTCAAACCCAGTGGGGCCACCCACACTGATAATAGTAAATATAGAAATGAGGCTTTAAGCAGGTGCAGTTGAAGGTATGAAAGCAGAACAGGCCTGAAGACATTCATCACTGCGGTCTTTAATGTTTCTCTCGATTAAACAGCCGCCGTGCTTCTCATCTGTCTGTCTGTGGGTGAAACCAGTTCTCCTCCTGCAGTGAGGAGGAGGAGGAGGAGGAGGAGGAGGAAGGGGGAGCGTCTTCAGACTATAAATAGCAGGGATTGGGGTTAACGGGGGGAGGAGTGTTTTGGGGGTTTGGATTGACGTCATGTTGGTGAACTGTTCTCATACAACCAGCTTCCAGTCCTCTGCTTGTTCCTGTCTCTGCTCTCTCTCGCTGCCTTTCTTTCACCAACACTAGTTTGGTTTGTATCAGTCGTGACGGACTGTTTAAAATGGCTGCTGTGACGGTTTGTTTAAACGGAGACATCCTCCAATGGTTTATCATATATGATGAGTACAGAGCTGTTACAATACAAGTTCTGACTTTGTGTTTAGTTATGATTCCCAAATGTTACCGTGCTCACGCCCTGAGCTACGATGGTGAACCTGTTGTGTTTGTGAGCGTGTGAGCGTGCTAGCGTGGCTGTAGGCTCTTTGTTTCATTTCAGATCCTTCGCCATCAGAAAGTACAGACGTTTTTTTGATGATCTGCATCATGTATTACGAGGAGACGTTCAAAGATGCTCTGAACCTGACACTGAAGTTCCTTTTCCTTCACTCACTGATTTGAGGTCAAACTCGTCTCTGTTCTGAACTCAGTATGTTGGTTAGACTTTGAAGTCAGTGATGTTGAAGAAACTCTTGCTGTAAGCAGGTGGGTGAATAAGTCAACCTCCTGCCTCTGTGTGTGTGTGTGTGTGTGTGTGCAGACATAAATAGCAGATGTATGTAATAGATGAGTTTACCTTGAGGCTGCAGGTCGGCTCCCACAGAGAGAGTAAATCTGTCGTCCTCCATCTGCCACGTCTTCTTCAACACCCACATGGTGTTTTATAAAACCTTTGACCTCATGTACATCTCACCTCTGTGGCTCTGTCGGCTCAGAGTTCAAGTCTTAATACATGGGCGTACTTTCCCTAGGTCAGTGGTGGGATGTCTCAGGTCTTCTCTCCTTGTTTTCCTTCTTGTTTTGCTTTTTGTGTATCTGATCCTCCTCTGCATTGTCTAATTATATCTGTCTATCTTTATCGCAGTCTGCAGGCAGCTCTTTATTCAGTTAAACAGTTGGACCGCATGATTATTGTTTAAAGGATATTAATGATTGTTTTGCTTGATATGAAACAAAGATTGATTTCTAATAAAACCTCAAACCCTGACACTGCCGTTGAAAGAACAGAGTTTGACCAGTGTGTATATATATGTGTTTTGGTCTTTTTACAGGTTGCTTGTTGAGGGTCTAAGGGTGTCGTATGCTGTACAGACTGTAAAGCTCATTGAGGCAGATTTGTGATATTGAGCTTTATAGATAGAATTGACATGATTTGATTCCTTCTTGCCTTCCAAATCAAAGTTTTCTGATCCACCGCACCTGTGGTTAGGGTTTGCTGAGGTTTAAGCACTGAAACTACTTGGTTATGGTTAAAAGAAACCAGCTTTGACCAGCTATTTCAGGCATTTGAACAAGTGAGGATGTCTCAAAGAGTGCAGGTGTGATGGTGACAGCTTATTCCATATTCCTCCTGATAAGTTCAGCATTTGGAACTTTTTCTGCCCATTACAATACAACAGACACAAATCCAGTATCGTCCCTCAGTCCTCGACCGGCAGGACAATCTGTGCCCACATCTTAATGCTGCCTTATTTTTCTTCTGTCTTCAGTCACCTGGACAACCACCACCTGTGGGACCCCAATGAGTTTGCCGTCTCCTGCTTCAGAATCATCATGTACTCCATCCAGGTACAGCACACATGTTGGAATTACATAGATTTGAAATATGTATGCATTTTTACTTTGTCTTAAGTACTACGTCAGTACGTCATGCAGCTTTTTACATAGTAGCACGAGGTGTACTGTTAGCCTCGCCCTCCTCTTTCTCTTGGATCTTGCTGAAGCACCTGTCAGTCATCTTGACGAGCTGTCATCCGGCCCCGGCCTTGAAGTCAGCGGCGTCCCTGAAGCCTCCACAGGCACATGGAGAACACAGCTGATCACTCTCTCTCCGGCTGCTGATGTGGTTGTTGTTTCGCTCTGAATTCTTCTGAAAACCGAAGGCAGGATCAGTGCTGTTAGCAGCAGGCGTCTCGGTTTTACAAGCTGTATCAACATTATTAGTTACACAAACAAAATGGCTGCCATCTGGTGAATGTGCACTGGAAACAGGAGCCTGTAACCGTTTTTGAGGGAAACCCCCGTCTGGACCTTTCTGTCAGAGCTGGTTTGAAGTGGGCGGGGCTCAGTTTGGAAAAGGCGATGTCATGTTCCTCTGAGCACCAATCAAGATTTTGCACTTTTGAATCAAAATCATTTGACATTGTGATGCTGACTTCGAGGCCCACTAACACACACACAGAGCAGCAGCTCCTGCTTGTTTACCGTCAGACTGTTGGTACACTTATTACTGCTGTCAGTCACATTTCCCAACATCCATCTTTCTCTCTCTCGCTCACGAATCGCCTGGACCTCCCTCCCCCGCTCTCTCTCTCTCTCTCTCTCCCCCCTCTGTCTGTTCGTTTAATTGGTCGCCCGTCCAGGAGTTCCCAGGTGACTCTGAGGTCTGATAAAACTCAGTCAGTGGTGTGTGTGTGTGTGTTGATGCCACCGTGTGCATGTGTCGTGTGGTTGTTTTTTTGTGTGTGTGTACTGTGTGAGTGTGCGACAGGAGCTGGCACAGTTTTGTCTCTCTGATCTGTCCGGGGGGGGTTTGGTCTGTCTGCCAGGAGACAGCGACGGGCGTCTGTTTGATCTTAGTGACGAAAAACAAACACACCCCTGATTTGTCCTGCTGAGACACGGTCGAACATTCTGCTGTCGGGGGGGAAGCGACGGAGTTTGGATCATTTTAAAAGAAAGAATCCCTCCTAACACGGCAGCTGATGATGTTCTTTACATTTCGGGGTCTATCTGAGATCCAGCGGCTCCAAGAACATTTGCAGTGATCGAAAACATTCATGATAAACGTCAGGATTTGCTGTCAAGGATTGGATTGTAAAGCCGCCATTTTTCTCAAATAGTGCTCAAATAGTCGCAAAGGGTGAAATCCATCAAAGGGAGCTGCAAAGGGCGATTTCTTCAGGAGCAGGAAATAGACCAGGATTCACTGCAGTCATGTCACTTATTTATTGCCATGGCACTTGAAAAAACATTCAGATCCTCTCAAAGGAAATCTGGCAATTTTATTTTATCTAAAAGAAGCCCCCAGTTTGTCCACTTTTCAAAGTTTTCATCCAGTCACATTCACCATCCCCTTCTTGTGAAGTACTGCACAACAATCCTGACGCCAACATCAGCGGAGTTTCTGCCCTGAGCCTGATCTGACAGGAAGTCATTATGATAATCAGTGAGTTATTTCTATATGTCTGGAATATTGCAGACCATGAGGACTGTTGCAGTTCAGGGTGAAAATCTTACATAAAGATCTTATGAAATACATACAGAATAAAGTCTCAGGAACAGTTAGACTTTTGGGAAATATGCTCATTGACTTTCTTGCCAAGAGTTCAATGAGAAGATCAACACCAATCTCTTGTGTAAATATGTAGCTGGATTTGGAAAACGGCTGGCCTGGCTCTGGTCGAAGGTAACAACCTACCCGCTCCTCTAAAGCTCCCTGATTAACACTTTATGTCTTGTTTGTTTAATACGTACAAAAAGATTTCAAGATTTAAGATTGTCTAAAGTTCATTGACCAAAATGTTGTGACTAAATAAAGACAGCAGAGGTGAGTGACAGTGTGCTGGATTTCTGGTTCCTTCTCAGTTTAAATGTCGAGATCAATTTAACATTTACTTTCTGAAAAGCTCGACTGTCGTTCCAAACATGGTCAGTGTGGACGCGTCTTAAATCCTCTTCGTCGCTCTTTGTCATCGTCCAGGCTCAGCACTCCCACCACGTCATCCAGCAGGTCCTCAATCACCTGGACACTCACAACAAGAACACACCGCGGGTCCGAGCCGGCATCGTCCAGGTCCTCCTGGAGACGGTGGCCATCGCTGCCAAAGGCTCAGTGGGTGAGTTACAGAACACTGGTTCCCACTGCTGGACCAGTTATACTCGGGAGATGGTACAGGAAGTAGCAACACATCATCCATCTAACTTTTTGATCAAAATCGTAGTCACCTAATTGATTTGTTGACAGAAAATGTGGAACAATTCTGTATGTTTTGGACAAAACAAGTAGTTTCACCTTAGGCTCGAAGAGATCGTCATTTTTAAATAGTCTGACATTTTATAGAATAAACAATGAATTGATGATTTATCAAACAAACAAACTCATCATGTTAATCCATAATGAAAATAAGCACTGGTTGCAGCCCTTTATGAAACTATAGGGAACCGACCTGATGTAAAGCTGATGAAGGACCCAAAAGCAAAACCATTCATTGTCTTCTGCTGACTTGTACTATATTAAGATACAAGGCTTCCAGTTCCCTTTAATTAGTCACATCTAATTGCAAACCCTCAATAAGTAAATTAAGAAAAGTGTAGAATAGATCACTTTCCACAATGGAGGATTTGAACATGGCGCACTGGGATTCCATGTTCCCAACCTCCCCTGCATGAGAGATTCTTCCAGAGATGGAAGTGAAGGACTTCGGGACAGGGGCCTCGGCGAGCTCCCCTCCCAAGTCTGACTCCAGGAGGGGGGCCCCGTGTCCGGTTGACCAATTGGCCTTGGGAGACCCTATCAGGAGCTGTTGCCCCCGACGACGCAGCTCCCAGGGTCACAGGGTCACAGGGACTCAGGAACCCCTCCACCGCGATAAGGTGGATTTCCACAGGGGAGAATTTTAAATTCAGTGTTAAATGAAGGTGAAATAAACCTTCCACCGACGTGAGAAACAATTCAACAACTTTATACATTTTATCCTGCTGTTTTGTTTGTATTTAATTCCCCCATCCTGTGTTTTACTGCCTCTGCCTGGAAAAACAAAACAGGAATGATTCAAGAGTCCAAAAGAAGTGATGTGTACACCTTTGAAAGTGAAATCGCAACTCCTCCCAATCTGTGGCTCGGTACAGTATGACAGTGTGGTTAGATTTGTAAAGTGAATATGTAGACCCCCCCCCCCCCACAAACACACACACACACACCTGGCATTAACAAGCATCCTGGGTAATCACACTGTATTCATGTACATACAGCAGAAACACAAAGCCAAAGTGTAACCGTACAATACAATCACATGCACTTCAATAGCAACAAAATGTGAATATAGTCCCCCTAATATATACTGCACATATAGTATATACTATTTTACATATTCATATACCTTTATTTTAACCAGCACTCTCTCCTCTCCTGAGATCTAAATCTCTTTTTCAGGAGAGTCCTGGCCAAAACCACAGCACAAAGATTAAAGAGTAAAGTAAGAAAAATGCTGCTGAAAAATAAATAGCCTTTGTTTTCAAACACAATCTGAGTCAATCTGCCTGGACATCACTGAGGACGTGATGTACAGGCAGCCCAACGTTTGCTGAAGGAAGGAGAAGCCTATATTTGT